>NW_025322358.1:0-29710 GCF_019176455.1 Solea senegalensis
CACACACTGATATTAACAAAAAGAAGACAGATAACAAGATATTTTTTTACAGACAAGAACTTAATACTGACAGAAAGATACACAAACAGCAACAGGAAGACTGACAAGTACAACACAGCACGGACAGGATAACAGACGTGGCTCTAAAAAGTGCCTTTGGTTTGCGTTTTAGAAACGATGGTTCAAGGAGGGACAAATGGAAGAAGAGAATTGAAGGACCTGTTGGAGAGAAAACACTTTTAACCAACTATTCAGAATTGAACAGCCTAGATTTGACATCTGTGTTCTCCTCATCAGAACGTTTACATCATACTTAAGACTACCAACATACTGACCGTTCACACTACTCATTTCAATTCAATTCAATTCAATTCAATTCAATTCAATTCAAATGGGCTTCATAGGCATGCAGGTTTAAATAACAATAAATCACTACTCTCCCTCTCCATTTATGATATGCTGGACTGCTAAGTTATAAAGCAATTATGTATAGCCTATATTATATTCTATTTACATTGTACTATTTTACTATGACTTTGCCCAGAATGATTCCATTGTACTAGGGACCACAATGGAAATGAGCCTATGGGCTTTATAGTGTCATATTTGAATCTATGACACAGAGTGCTTGATTCATACTATATCAATAATGGTCAAATAAAATCAATCAATCAAAACTTTGACCCAGTAAGCCAGTGTACAAATGGTTATGACAGTTTCATGTCAGTCTTCTACAGCCCTTAAAATTAAGTGGTGGGCCTACCTATATAACATAAAGTTGAATTGAGCACGGAAAAAGCATCATGTGCTAACTACTGGCTTACAGCATCACGTGTTAGCTAACCCTACGTGCATTTGGTGCAGCAAGTTATACCTCAATGTCTTAAATAGTTACTGTACATCAAATGACTACCCTGCTCTCCTAAAGATGCTAACAACAACTTCTTTTCTTCACCTGACACATTTTAAAGCGTACATTTAAGAATTTTATCTCCATATGTCACCTGTCTAATTCATTTATCAGTGTACTTACCGAGGGGGGAAAACAGCAATGGGACGCTGCATCAGGGTTGCCAGGTCTAAGACAGAATCAGCCCGAAATCCACAAGGTCCATGTGTGAATGTGCTGATCTGAAGTTAGTTTGGTAGGATTTAGGAATAAATGAAGTATATCACTTAACATATGGGTTTCTATATATTACCCATATAATGTGAATGCAAAAATAGGTCTACCCCAGCCAGCAGACAAAGACTTCAACCCGCGGGACTTCAATTCCGTAGGAATAGCGCGGACATGGCAACGCTGTCTCATCGCATACAATTACGTCACACACTTGTGATTTAGAAAAAAGTACACTTTTCCCGATAAAAATAATAATCTTTACTTTTGCATCATTCTTTAAAAATACTATGGTTGGTGTTGTGATAAGAACTGCTTGCGAATCCCTGCTGTGACTGCAGATTTCCACAAAAGTGGGCCAAAATACGTTTCTTGAGTATTAAATAATCTGTCATCGCGATTACAAACCTCAGAGACAGAGAAATAAAAAGCATTTGAGCCTATTATTTGCTGTAATATTGCCTAATTGTTGTATGGCCTAACACAATACTCAAATCATATAATTTATTGTAACCAATCAATCAATCAATCGATCAGCAGTATCGCCCCGTATTCATCAGCACACAACGGACTGCGGTTTCCCCGACTCGGTCCCGTGGCGTCATATGCAGACGTTATGGGAGCTCTATAGAAGTCAACCTGACTACCCCAAGCGTTGAAAATTGACGCTAAAGGGGTACCCAGTACGTTAAGAACTGACGTGAGGGGACACTGCCCGATCGTCACGCATGGGACGACTTGGGAGTGAGACCGTGTTGGTCCTGAAGACAGAGACGTCCATCCCCAATTACACAGTGCGACCACCTGGAGAGCTTCTTGATCCAGGAGAGAGCCTTGACCTGTCTGCTGCAAACAGAGAACCACTCTCATACACAAGTCCAACGCTGATGTGTCTGCCATGGTTGTCAACCTCCTCTGCAAGGGCTCTGCAAAGCTCTTGGTGTAGAAGAACAAGCTGAAGCTATTATACACCTCATCCAAGTCCAAAGGCCACAAAGCTACAGCATAGCTACTGTCAGAGTGGGAACAATGATGCATGTGTGCTGCAGGTAAAGGGTTTTCTAGTCTTCTAGTCTAGATGACCACTCAAACCCCATCACACACACTTTCATACAGCACATCTATGTGCAGCACATTTTTCTATCTGCCAGCACAGACGGCAGAAGCAGGAATCAAACCCCCAACCCTTACGTTGAAAGACGACTGGCTCTACTACTGAGCTACAACACCTCTGGACCTGTGGTCCGATACAAACCACTAGAATGAAGAAGTGTTCTAGAACAGCAAAGTGTCTAAAAGAGCCTCAGTGACAGCAGGTGGTCACATGTCAGCCAAAGAGAATCAGAACAGCCAAAGTCACTGAGATGGAAAACACGACGAGACACGACAGGTTGAGACAGCACAGGCTGCAGTTAGCTGTGGAGACCACCTGCTGATCTAAGTCACTGAGGAAATGCTTTATGAAGAGTCTGCAGTGTCTGCCTGTGACCACAGTGACATTGGATGTTATCCCTACAGATGCAAACCAGGGTCAAGGATGATATCCCTGTTCAGGAGGCTCATTCTTCTGTACAGGAAATAAAAAAGTACACACAGGAGTTGTTGATGAGAGGATGGATCGTAAAGTCTCAGTCCCCGTACGCCGCACCTGTGTGAGAGAAAAAAAGGACCCTAGTCATTACGTCTTTGTATCAACGACCAACAAACACCCTCTCCCTCGCATGCAGGACTGGCTTCACTCACTTCTCTCTTAGATCAGGGCAAAGCCTACCATCAAGGCTTCACTGCTCAGGGTTCCAGGCGCCCCGTGGGTCTGTATGAATGGATCAGAACGCCCTGTGACACACTGAGGGATGACCTGCAGGCATATTGCAAGTATTCTGTTTATTGACTTTGCACAGAAGATTTATGTCGTTGCTTCATAAAAACTGTGAAGAATATTGAAGCTGCACTGGTTTATGGAAAATGTTCATTGGTAATGTGCTTTATGCTGTTTAATGGTACAATGTTATTGTGTTTCTAACCAGAGGCTTTTGCACTGAAAATGTTTGAATGTGATGAGTGTAATCATTACAGACTTTACTGTAAATGCAGTAAACCTCATACTCTGATGTGATAGAGTGTACATTAGAAATGGGACGTGTTTATGACTGAAACAGGAACTGACACTCGGGAAAACGTTATGTTATTTTTCTATGTGACCCATTAAAAATGCAAACACATAATAAGTTGAAAATAGAAAGAAATTGGACAGTGCAGTGTGTTTTTATTATTATTTATTTAACCTTTATTTCTCACTGAGACACAGGCTCTCATTTCCAAGAGACAACTGTCAGACAATCACAGAACAACACAGTTACAGACAGACAGCACAACAATAAAGGAAATGTCCAAAATGTCACGTGAACAAACACATTCAAACACCGTCTCCAGTGACTCTAAAATCTAAATGTTAAATGTGTCCTCTGGGTACAGGAAATCAAAACTGTACCAGTGCAGAATGGTATGACATTATGAGAATGAACACACTTCACTAAGAACATGGTTCTTATTTCCTAGGTTTAACTTCTTGGGGAGCAGGGTTGCTTAAATATTTGTGGCCCACGTTGCTGAGATAGGAGTAGAGAGATCTGGTCCTCACGAAGAACCCAGGACCCTCCTGGTTTGAAGAATGGACACAAAGACCTCATCAATGACTCTGATGACTGGGAAGAGGAAGATGAACTCTAACTTCCAAGTCTGTGTTGCTCTGAAGGTCCATCAATCTGACCTCTGACCTCCAATAACATGATCATACATGGAAGGAAACACCTTTCTAGTAAGATTTGACCTCCTTGACATTTGGTAGCGTGGTTCAGTACATTCAGAACATGTTTAAATCCAGGCTTTTCCACCTAAGGTCACTTTTCTGATGCTACAAACACGTCTATAGCACTAGTTACCGCTTTAGTGCAAGTTGAATTTAGAGCAAGTTTTGCTCCAAATGAGGACAGAAGAGTTATCTGTGTTAACAGAGTTGTTTTCAGAGTTATGTCTACGACCTCATGATGCATGTGGAGACGTCCTGTGCTTTGCTACTCACACATAACATGGTTTACACACCATGACAAGAACATTGTTGACAACATTCACAGGGGAACACAAAATATTTCCATACCAGTGATTTCAGAGAATTCTATTGCATTTATGACATATATTATCTCAAGGCACTGTACACAGACAACATCATGGAGCACTACAGACTACAGACCCAGCCAGGGACCAGTTCATCCGAGCCATAACCCCCAGGAGGCTGCGCATTCAGACCCATCTCGCCCATCCCCGCTCCTTACAAGAGGCTTTGGAGCTGGCTCTGGAGAGGGGGACTGTGGAGGGCGGGACCAAAGCGGCCCTGGAGAAAGTGATCCTACGGTGAGAACCGCTGCATGCGCTGACATGACGGAAGTGATCCGGAGTGCCACACGCCCTCCCCAACGCCCCCTGCTCTGCTGGGGATGCGGACACCCTGCCCGTATTGGATCACAGCCCCATTCTCCCTGCACCTACTATCCCACAGACAGTGACTGACCCCTTCCCACCACACACACCTTTGACTACACAGGGGCATAGCCCCACCCTCCCATTCTGCTCTTATCAATGAGGCCGAATGAAATAAATCAGGTTGTTCAACTCCAGGAAAGTCTCAGAGACATTAAGTCCTGGATGACCTGTAACTTTCTACTTTTAAACTTTTATACTCGGCCCTAAACACCTCAGAGAAAAACTTTCTGATCACATTGTCACTTGAGATGACATCACCATGGCTTCCAGTTGTGTCCACTGTGAGGAACCTTGGAGTTACTTTTGACCAGGAAATGTCATTTGATTCACACATAAATCTCATTTCAGTGTAACCTGGTTAAGAATCCTTACTAAAAAAAATAATGAATAATTAATGAATTATAAAAGTTCATATTTGGTTAAAATGTTATTAAAAGTGTATTAAAAATGTAAAAGGAGTAGTTCATAAAGGTTAAATAGGTTGATAAAAGAGTATGGTGTAATAAATGACATAAATGTTCATGTTTAAATATTTCATTTTATTTTGAAGAAACTCATGGGGAGAGAGGAAGTTCTGATTGAGAAGAAGCGTGATCCTGGTCACTGATTTGATTAAGGTGTGATTGACAGGTTCAGACCGGAGGTGAGCGAGTGAAGAGTGTGTGGTTTTTGGGGTAAACTTGACAGAGAGAGCGAGCGACGACGACGTGAGTGTGAAATTTTATAAAGATAATAAGTTAAGTGTGTAGTTTTGCGTGTCTAAGAGATTGTCTGCTCGACTCTCGGAACCTGGACATTGAAGCTACTGTTGTTTTGGTGTACAGTTTGAGAAGTTTCAGCGCGGAACTTCTATAATAATATAAAATGTAATTGTGTTCATTTATTGACTCCTTCACATAAATATCATGTGTTCATATTTCTGCTCAACTGGATTAAAATGGCGGCTGTGTTTTTTGTTTACCCGTTGCCATGGTGAATCATAGTATCAGAGCTCCATTGATGATGGCTTTTTTCATTCCCAACGCACACGCTGAACACAGAGTGAACTGAACTAATGCTGATCAGCTGTTCTGAAACCAAAAACTGGTCAATCTAGAGTTAAGGTTTTAACTCAGAGTTTGTTGAACCTGCTTTCTGAAACAGGCCCTGGTCTCAACTCCGGATTGTCACGGTGTTGAGTTTCTAATAGACTTCCCTAAACTTCTAGATAAGAGAGCTGCTCCAGCTGCACGGGAGCTGCTGAGGGAGCTAATGCCAGGGGAGTGGCTAACTGACTAAGCTTCTATGGTGCGAAGCTGAGTTTCTACCTCACTAAGCCTCGCCTCCAGTGTCTTTATCACTAAAGGAGGCAGAGGAGTAACTCAACATGTGGCACACAACACAGGAGAGAGCAGGAGAAGGAGAAGCCATCGCTGCTAAGCTAACTTGTCACGCTAGCAAAGAAAAACCACAGTACGTGAATCGTGAGAGTGACAGTGAGAGTTTAAGTAGCGGGTGAAAGTATTAACCAATTTACAAAACGAGTGCTTGTTCAGTTCATCGATCGTAACAGTAGATCAATCACAGAGAGAGCAGGAGACACAGCGTAACACCGGTGGAAGAGTATGGTGTTATATTTGGGCCACATTCATGAAGGAACAATGTGAGATTTTGAGCACAGAAAAATATATTTTGCAAGCTTAATACATGTATTTGCATGTTTGCAAATATTCATTTTAACAGTTTAATCAATTTTACTCGTATGTCCTCTCACATCTCAAATCTCAACCTTCTGTGCTCGCTCTTCTTTACCCGAGCGCTCGCTCATCTTTACCCGAGCGCTCGCTCATCTTCAAAATATATCTTAATTGTTGGGGAACAACAGTTATGGGCAATCATTTGATTGTTAAAAATAATTAAATTATTATGTTTAATAGTTGTTTATTTCTTAAATATTTTTGAAAAATAAAGTAAATGTTAATTTTGTAAATCGGGGCACTACCCTGAAAACGAGAAGAGACAATCAATCTACGGTATGTGTGTAAAATCAGTCTACGCAATCATAGTATTCCAATAAAACAATTTTGAAGGAATAGATTTGTGCACTGGCTCTCTGAACCCCAGCATACGTGCACAAAAGACACAGAGCGTTTAAGTGAATAAACAATATAACTTATAATAATATGAATTAAGCAACTTGAATCCATCTAGATCAATGAATATCAAAAGCACAATGAAAATCAAGTTATTTGAATTAACAAATGTCACTCACTACAACTAAAAATCACAGACACTGGTGTTTTATGTTGTTCATAATTTGTGTGATTATTAGTTGTAGTGAGTGACATTTGTTAATTCAAATAACTCAATTTTCATTGTTTCCAAAACATAATCAGGGACAGTAAATGAGTCATTACACACATTATTCTGTGTGTCATTGGATCATGACGTGTGACACTGAACAGCTCCTCTGCCGTGGATCATGGTTCTGATCACTTCCCCTTTGACCTCTCCTCTCTAAAGTGCAGATACAGTCATCATAGAGTAAACTTACTGAGGAAAAATGACCATCATGCAACTGGGCCCTTTTATCAAAAACAGCAGCACAAAGTTTGACCCTCCTTTCAACTCAAAGGTTGTGGGTTTGTGGGTTAAGGGCAAGACCCTTCACCTTGTGTTGCTCCTGACAGTTAATTATAGTTATTATATCTGGAAAGTATTTAATGGCTAGATGACAATGCTTCTCAATATTAAATAATGATTATAGGGAAAAACCTGAGCGCCCCAGGTCAGCCTGTTGTCCTTTGAATATACTACATGAAAAAAGCATTTTAATTGTCCCGGGAAGTCCAAACTGGCAGAGACCATCTGCATGTCAAAGTAACATCCATCATGTTTATTATGTGCCAGTATCAAAGCTCCTCCTCAAAGACTTCTCTAGTGTTCCATGTCACCTGGAAGGAGTTCTTACATTACAAGATAACCTCTAGTGCTCCACATCAGTTGGAACTCACACGGTTACATTACTGCTCTCTCTTCTAGTCTTACTTAAAAAAGAACGAATTTCCCAACCATGTCACTGCAAAGAATCATATCTTTCTTGATCGGTGATTGTTGTGGAGCACTCAGTCCTCTGTACAAGCGATTGGTAGACAACATCTTTCCAGCAAACCAAAAGAATGGGCTAGTAAAAGCCAACATGGAGAAGCTGACATTCTATGCCTTGTTGGTTCCAGAAGAGCTTGACTGTATTGGCGCTTACCTGTCTAAGAGAATGTCAAAGGATGTGGCTCGACAAAGATACAGGTATGTGTGCATAGCAATGGAAGCGCTGGACCAGCTGCTGATGGCCTGTCGCTCTCAGAGCATCAACCTGTTTGTGGAGAGTTTCCTGAAGATGGTGCGTGAGGTGCTAGAGTCGGACAAACCTAGCCTACAGATCCTAGGAACCAATTCGTTTGTGAAGTTTGCCAACATACAAGAGGACAACCCCTCCTACCACCGCTGTTACCATTTTTCTGTGTCACGTTTCAGTGACATGTGACACTCTAGCGACGAGGACCCCGATATCTGCTTCAAGATTCGCATGGCAGGTATCAAGGTGAGGATGACGGTGAATGACGACCTACAGGCCAATATCTGGGACCCTGAGCTCATGGACAAGATTGTCCCCTCTCTACTTTTCAACCTGCAGAGTGGAGAATGCACACAGAACCACTCCCCTTCGCTGCTGCGGATGTCAGAGAAAGAAAAGAGTGGCTTGGTGGAGTTGACAGAGTGCTGCTTTAGGGAGCTTCTGAGACGAGCTGCCTATGGCAAAACACTTATTAGTCTCATGGATTGGCATGACAACAGGTCCAAGCTCCCCAGCATGAGCAGCATTCTGGACATATCTGTGCTCAAGATCAAAGTGGTCAAGTGTTCCAGACAAGATAACTTATTCATGAAAGGTCACGGCCAGCAGCTTTACCAACACATCTACTTGGTGTGCAAGGAGCAGAGCAATGGTAGGCAGCATTACGAGAACCTTTTTGCTTTGTTTGCCATTTTGAGTGTGGAGCTGGCAAATCCAGAGGTGGTTCTGGACCTCGTTCGCCTGACAGTTGCATTGCAGGACCTGGCACTGTCAACTGACGAGGATCTGCCTATTAACAATCGCTGTGCTATTCATTCCCTGACTGCCGCTTACTTCAACCTTATTTGCCAGCTCACCACTATTCCACCCTTTAACAAGCATATACATGAGGTTATTAAGGTCAGGCAGGTAAATAGCCCTCACCTTTTACCCGAGGGTGTCTTCACAGACAACCCAAAGCTGCCTGCCTCACTGGAGAATGTGATGTGATGTTTTATTTCTCCAGTCAAAAATCTCTGAAGTCCTTGGGGGTGGTGGTTATAACACATAGAGACTTTCTATACCTTTCATTCCTCAGTACACAGAAGATGATCCATTGGTGAAACTGTCTCACAGGTGGAGTTACAGTCTAGAAATAGTCCAGAGAAAGAAGAGAGGAGAGTGACAGAGGAGATCACATTCAAAGCCTTGAAAAATGTCATCGTGGGCAGTGTGGATATGGAGGAGCAGGACAGGGAGTGGAGGAGACAAGTGATGGAGAAGTTTCAGAGGGCCCCCTTTAAGGAAATAGCTGCACATTGTGGTCCATTGTGGTCCATGTATAGGAGACTAAATCAAATCTTAGAGATTACAATTAGACCTCCACCCAGTCCTGCTGGAACCATGTTATCAAGTCATGGCCAAAGTCAAAGATCATCTGTACCCATCTATGACATGACATTTCCTGACCTGTTTTTGTACTAAACCAGAAAGTCAACTGAGGTGTTGAATAAGTATTGTACACACTTTAATGGCTGTAAAGTTGTTAACCACATCATTTACAAGAGATATTCAGCAATAACAAATGTTGTATCCAGGCCACTTTAAAACATTTTTTTAACTTAGTCCTCTGAAATGACAATTATTTCACTCAGCGGGCAGAACTTCAGGCCATCCTGAACAAAACCACCCACAGCCACCTATCTCTCTGTCTGTATGCATGTACTGTATATACACACAATTTACACAATGTTTTTTGTTTTTTTTAAATAATGATTTAATTATTAAGTTTCATTCAATTATTGTAAATAAAGTATTCAATTGTTCAAAATTGATTAAATAATCAATTAATAACCAAATTGTACATAATACAATATAATAATAACAAAACTGATTTATATGGAATTAGATTTTCAAACAACATTTTCAAGAAGCAAAAAAAAAAAATCGATTTAATCATTCAAAAATATTGTATTTTATTGTTTGAAAACACACTTTCACGTTCTTTGTGCCGTGGTCTTTTGTTTGTGGGTGGGCCTTAGGAAGCTGCCTGCTGATTGGCTGGAGATTTGGAGTGACAGCTCAATGGACCGGAAGTCATCACAGGCTTGAGTCCGTCTGGAGCCCGTTAGACCATGGATGTATTATAAGAACTGGATGTAGCTCCGCCCCCTCTGCCTTGAAGACAATGTTGTCATGGTGGCCACTCGTGGTACTGCAACAACAAATACTCATGCGGCCCAAAAAGCAATTTTCCCATTGAGCACAATAGTAAAAGAGACGCCTGTAAAAGTGTCCACAGGACACCTGGAGACATGGACACAGACATGTATAGATCTTTATATTCTATATTTTTAATTCATGGAGTTTCACATTTGTAAAACCTTCCTAAAGGCCATAAAAAGCCCAGAAACATCTTATTTCCCAGAGTGACGTCACAGCTGTGTACGAGCACAGCAAAGCGCGGTCATGTGACGTCTCGGGAACGGCTACTGTCAGGGAAACGTACTATTATAGCAGCTCAGCCTCAAACTTCCGCTACTGAGGTTTCTGACTCCGGATGACCTGGTTGACGCGCTTTGCCTTGGTGATCGCTCTTTTGTACTCTGATTGAATGTCCACGCTGTTCGTTTCGTTGCAATATATTGGTTTTATTGCTGTGCGTTTTCTTTGCATAATGAAATTCCAACAAACAATCCAAACATTCATGAGAAGCGCCTCCGCGGTACAGCGGTCGAAAACCGTTTGCCCTTCCGGTTCACAAACCTAACAAGGACAGTGATATTGCCACCTATATACACACCTGAGCTCCCCCTCTGAGAGCACAGCGACCCCACACACACATTGAGTGAATTACACCAAACCCTCATACCACAATCAAACACATTCGGCTTCTATACGTACGATGTGAAAGCTTTATGAGAAATTTGAATAAATGAAGGCGGTGACTGGTTTTCTTTTACATTTTTTAAATATTAGGACAAAACAAGTTTTAGTTATTTATTCGTCACTCATTAGGATTTATTTCAAACTTATTATCGATGTATTAACGAGCTGCTGTGTGGATTCATGCTGACATCGAGAACACGGGGCAGATGACGGTGTGATGACCTCAGACCTGCGCTCACTTCACCACTGATTCCCGGGGAGGCTGCTGGTCTTATCATCACTATCTGTTCATAAAGTTACTGATAAATGTGATGAACACATGAATTAGAGTTGAAATAAAATGTTGAGTGAAAAAATCTGGAGTTTTAAACTACGTTTAACACATTGTTATTGTTCCTAATAATATACCCACAACAAATACTACTGCTATTCTAGCGATACAAAGCTACATGCTAATCAGTGAAGTATTCCTTTAACTTCCATTTTTCTTTTTGACATAAAATGATGTCTCTGGGTGTCCTCAAGAAGAACACTGTACAACAGGGGTCACCAACCTTTTTGAGACCCAGAGCTACCTGAAGGGTAGAGAATAATATGGAGGGCTACCATATTAACATGTCATACATTTAATGACCATTTAAATGATGAATATTATGCATTCAGCTGCATACACATTCATTTCAGGGCTTACTAACGATTATCACAGTTTTATAAACAATATCAAAGACATTTTACTCAGTGATCATATGGATACATGCAAGTGAGGTGAAGTGAAATGATCCCGCGGGCACCACGTTGGTGACCACTGCTGTACAAGAATATGTGTGTGTTCTTGTATTTGTTACCCTGTTAGGACCATTTCTGTCTGGAAAAACCCAAACCAGGATCAGTGTCTTAGTTTCATAAGAGCTGAGTCATTCTATACATCTCAAGCCCCACACACACACACACACTTGTACAATTCAATTCAATTCAATTCAATTTTATTTGTATAGCGCCAAATCATAACATACATTATCTCAAGGCACTGTACATAGACAACATCAAAGAGAGCAGAGACCCCCAACAGTTCACACAATGAGCAAGCACTAGGCATCAGTGGAGAGAAAAAACTCCCTCTTAACAGGAAGAAATCTCTGACAGAACCAGGCACAGAGCTGTGCCGTCATCTGCCTCGCCCGGTTGGGGTGAAAGGAAAAATGGGGGATAGTGGAGAGGTGGGGGAGAGAAAATGGGGGGAGAGAAAGGACAAGAGGGAGAGACAGAAGAGAGAGAGGGAGACCAGCAGCAGATACACAACAACTGTATCAGGTTACAAGTTTATACAGTTACTGATATCGACTTTTTAATTTACAAAATAATAATAATGGTGACGATGAGCATAGCCTCGGAAACTGGATCTTGATCCTGCAACCTGCATGATGAGAATACAGAGAGAGAGAGAGGGAAGGAAGGAAGGAAGGACACAAACTAGGGAGAGAAAGAGACAAGGTTAATGACATATAAAAAGTCATAATCAAATGCTGAGTGTGAGAGAGTGAATGTGCGTGTACCACTGGAAAATCCCCCAGCAGTTTAGTTCTATAGCAGCATAACTAAGAGATGGTTCAGGTTTCCCTGAACCAGCTCTAACTATAAGCTTTATCAAAAAGGAAAGTTTTAAGTTTAACTTTAAATACAGAGAGAGTGTCCGCCTCCCGAACTATCACTGGAAGGTGGTTCCACAGGAGAGGAGGAGCCTGGTAGCTAAAGGCTCTGCCTCCAATTTTACTCTTACAGACTCTGGGAACCACAAGTAAACCTGTATTTTGTGACCTAAGTGGTCTATTAGGATGATAGGGTAAGACTAGGTCTTTCAGGTATGAAGGGGCCTGACCATTAAGTGCTTTGTACGTGAGGAGGAGGATTTTAAATTGAATTCTAAACTGTATGGGGAGCCAGTGTAGAGAAGCTAACACTGGAGTTATATGGTCTCTCTTTCTAGTTCCTGTCAGAACTCGTGCTGCAGCATTTTGAATTAACTGAAGGATTCTAACAGACTTGTTAGAACATCCTGCTAATAAGGAGTTACAGTAATCTAATCTAGATGTAACAAAAGCATGAACTAGTTTTTCAGCATCCTGTAAAGACAGAATGTTTCTAATTTTCATAATGTTCCGCAGGTGGAAGAAGGCTGTTCTGGAAATTAGTTTTATGTGTGAATCAAATGACATTTCCTGGTCAAAAGTAACTCCAAGGTTCCTCACAGTGGAACTGGAAGCCAGGGTGATGTCATCTAAAGTGACAATGTGGGCAGAAAGTTTTTCTCTGAGGTGTTTAGGGCCGAGTATAAAAGTTTAAAAGTAGAAAGTTACAGGTCATCCAGGACTTAATGTCTCTGAGACATTCCTGGAGTTGAACAACCTGATTTATTTCATCCGGCCTCATCGATAGATATAGCTGTGTGTCATCTGCATAACAATGAAAGTGTATGTTATGCTTTCTAATAATGTTCCCTAGAGGAAGCATATATAAGGTAAAAAGTATAGGCCCAAGCACTGAGCCTTGTGGAACTCCACAATTAACTTGTGTTTGTAATGAGGCTTTATCATTAACGTGAACAAACTGGAATCTATCAGATAAGTATGATTTAAACCAGCAGAGGGCAGCACCTGTGATACCAAGAGTCTGCTCCAATCTCTGCAGTAGAATATCATGATCAATGGTGTCAAATGCAGCACTAAGATCTAACAGGACAAGTAAAGAAACTAGACCATTATCTGACGCCAAGAGAAGATCATTACTAACTTTAACTAGTGCTGTTTCTGTGCTATGGTTTAATCTAAAACCTGACTGAAAATCTTCAAACAGGCCATTAATGCGCAGATATTCACATAATTGATTGGCAACAGCCTTTTCTAAGATTTTAGAGACAAAGGGAAGATTAGATATCGGTCGGTAATTAGCTAAAATATCTGGGTCAAGGGTCGCTTTTTTTAGAAGGGGTTTAATAACTGCTACTTTAAACGTTTGGGGCACATATCCAGTTAATAAGGATAGATTAATTTGAGTTAATATAGAGTTGTTAATTAAAGGAAACACATCTTTAAACAGTTTGGTGGGGATAGGATCTAACTGACAGGTTGATGGCTTAGATGATGAAACTAATGATGTTAACTCAGGGAGATCTATAGTGGAGAAACTGTCTAACTGTGCACCTGGTGCTTCTAAAGCTCTTGTACTAGAAGATGAGTCAGTCCCAATATGAGGGAGGAGATGATCAATTTTTTCTCTAATTGATGTTATTTTATTCACAAAAAGGTTCATAAAGTCATCACTGCTCAGTGTTAAAGGAATAGATGGTTCAGTGGAGCTGTGGCTCTGTGTCAGCCTGGCTACAGTGCTGAAAAGAAATCTATGATTATTCTTATTTTCTTCAATTAGAGAAGAATAATAGGCAACTCTAGCTTTGTGTAGGGCTTTTTTGTAAGCTACAAAACCATCTTTCCAGGCTATATGAAGTTCCTCTAGGTTACTGGAACGCCATTTTCTTTCTAATCTACGTAACGTCTGTTTAAGAGCACGAGTATTGGAGTTAAACCATGGTGCTCGTCTCATCTGATTCACCACTTTCTTTTTCAGAGGGGCAACACGATCTAATGTAGTACGCAGTGAGGCTGCTGTACTATCAACAAGGTTATCTATGAGGGCGGGAGTAAAATCACAAAAGGTACCTTCAGATGTACTGACATATGGCACCGAGTTAAATAAAGGTTGCACTGTCTCTTTGAATGTATTCATATTATTATCAGACAGGCACCGGCTGTAGCTGTATTTCTTATTTATGTTATTGTAGTTCATTATAGAACAGTTACATGTGAGTAAATAATGATCAGTAAGGAGAGGGTTTTGAGGAACTATGTTTAAATTATCAATATCAATACCATAAGTTAAAACAAGGTCGAGGGTGTGATTAAGGCAATGAGTTGGTTTATTAACGTGTTGAATAAAACCTATTGATTCCAACAGCGAGTTAAATGCGCAGCTAAGACTATCACGGTCAACATCTACATGGATGTTGAAATCCCCTACAATTATGATTTGATCTGTTTTAAGCACCAACTCAGATAAGAACTCAGAGAACTCTGATAGAAACTCTGAATAAGGTGCAGGTGGACGATAAACTGTGACTATTATAATTGGTTTCTGTGATTTACAACTAAGATAAGATAGATTAAGAATAAGGCTTTCGAACGATGAATATCCTGGTTTGGGCTTGGGATTGATTAATAATCTAGTATTAAAAATGGCTGCTACTCCTCCTCCTCGGCCTGAGCTTCTAGGAATATGGGTATTAGCATGAGTGGGTGGAGTTGATTCATTTAGACTGACGTAATCGTCTTCATGTAACCAAGTTTCAGTTACACAGAATAAATCAATACAATTGTCGGAGATAAGATCATTTATTAAAACAGATTTTGAGGAGAGAGACCTTATATTTAATAGTCCACATTTGAAAGTGGTATTATTTGACTCTATTTTATTGTTGGTATTAATCTTTATTAAGTTAGAATGTCTAACTCCTCTTCTGTTTGTTATTGGTTTATTTACTTTATTTACTTTAGTTTTTACTTTAGTTTTTACTTTAGTAGGTCGAGGGACATACACAGTCTCTATGGGGTTTTTAATAGGTGACTGCTCGAAAAGAAGCACAGAGAAGTGTTACGGGTCCCAGAGATGTGAGACCACATTAACAAATATATACCTGTGATAGCAGGTAAAGGAGAGAGACACATGAAGAACAGGTTGTCGTTTTTCCCCTTAACAGGTTGTCTCTGGTTTTATTAAACATCAATTATCACATAAGCACAATGTATACAACAAATCTCAGTGTTATGTTCAGATTTACCTTTTCACCAAACAACCAACTAGTCTCACAAATTGTCTCATCTTTTGCTCTTTAAACATACTCTCTGAAATTCAGATTCACAATAGTTCCGTAAATATATATATTACCTTTTTTTCACCACAGTCCAAACTGATAGAAACACTAGTCCAGGTAGTGTAATTTCGCTGCTTAAATCCTCTGCCTATATATTTATATGTATATACCTATATCTCTACCTTGCTCCCATAGCAGGGCACTGAAATTACTAAATTAAACAAAGTGCTTATGTCAAAACTAAATCTACCTGGCAACAGGCGCATGAACAAAATAAAAACAAAAATAATTATGTCAGATAAAACTCATAACAATAGACTTTCACAACAAACAGACTTTTCACTTATAGTGCAACTGCGGCCGCACGCGGCACAAAATGGCGTCTTCGCAGGGAAACTTTCTTATATATTCTCTGTCAATTAGTAACAAAACATCAAGATAACATGCTATAAACAATCACGCTCTTAATATTTGTTAATATAGAACAAAATCACGGAGCAAAAATCGCGGTGTACACACACACTGACCTGTGATAGCAGGTAAAGGAGAGAGACACATGAAGAACAGGTTGTCGTTTTTCCCCTTAACAGGTTGTCTCTGAGAGCGGCAGCGGTTGCACACCCCTAACCATTCCCCGGGCAACTCTTGGGAAACAACGGTTCCGCCCTCCCCATCTCAATATTTGTGTTGCACCACCGAAATAATAAATCATTAAAAAACAATACTTTGCATAAAATAATTGCAATCATAAAAATAAAACAAAATTGTGGTTACCTATTTTAGGTGTGCCACACACTCCCCCACAACAAAAGTGGCTCCTGACACTTAAATCACCATCCAAATGGACGTCAATATACAAACTATTCACAAATTATGTACATTATACCACACTTCACACCTCAAACATGTATGGACCTGATATCTGACTATATGTGACCATTCAGTAACCATATAGAGGATAATTGAGGGGTAAATACGGACACTGAAGAAGGGGTGTGCTTTGAAATGATAGTGGAAACGGCTGTGAGTGCCAATAGGGGACGATGTAAGTATCTAGTGCATTCACTGTGGGGCGTGTCTGATATGTGGGATGGCCAAGTGATGAATAGGTGAACACTCGACCTGGCTGTCTTTGCCGAGTCGACCGTCGGAGTGGGATAGGTGAGCAGGGTTGAGAGGTCGCTGCCTGTGGGATCTCTGGCTCTGTGTCTGATTGAGGTGAGTTAACGATTGCTGGTATGTTATCCCCCTCCATCATCGCTTCACCTGCCAGCAGTGTGGGAACTGTCCCTGGTACCGCTTGAGTCTCCATCCATGTCTGACCTCCTTCATAGACTCCAGCTGAATCAGGTAGATGTTCATCACTGTCTGGAGCCTCCACTACAGGCGTTTCTTGTGTTGATCCATCATGGACCCTGACAGGTTCCCTATAAGTCTGAACAGACCTTTCCTTGGGAGGCTTTGGTGCTTTCAATGCCGGGGTTCGGCTGTCTTGACTAACAGCTAATTTCTCAGGGATAACGGCTGTTCTTCGCTCAGCCCATCTGGCTGGTATTCTCAACCAATAGCCACTGTCTGTCTCATCATCTGAACCAGAGGCCTCAGTGTCAGCCGTTTGATCTCTCTTGTCACTCACTCTCGCCTGTGTGTTCCCTGATCTGATCCTTGTCTGTTTTGACCCCGGTTTCCGTTTGGTTGGCTGTTGTGGGAGTTCCACTGGCAGATTATTGACCAGCAAAAGCAGATTCCGGTGTAGGGTCCTAACTCGTCCCTTGCCATCACCCTCTGGATAAATGATATACACTGGGTTATCCGCCACTTGTTCTCTCACCACATATGTCCTCTTCTCCCAGTAGGAGCGCAGTTTCCCGGGCCCTCCTCGCTCTCCGACGTTCCTAACCAACACTCGATCCCCAGGTTGTAGGATCACACCTCTCACTCTCTGGTCATAGTAAGACTTGCCCTTTGCACTGGAAGACAAGCTGTTATTGTTAGCAATCCGATAGGCCTCTGTCATCCTTTTACGCCATTTTTCCACATAACCTCTGTGAGTCTCTGAATCAATCTCCTCCGACAAGCCAAACAAGAGGTCTACCGGGAGGCGAGGGTGTCGACCAAAAAGCAGGAAGTGAGGTGCATAACCGGTGGACTCATGACGAGTGCAGTTATACGCATGCACAATCTGTGCAAGATGTTCTTTCCACACCTCCTTCTCCTTATCTGTCAGGGTACGCAACATCTGTAACAATGTACGGTTAAACCGCTCTGCTGGGTTACCTTGGGGGTGATAGGGAGACGTTCGAGAGTGACCTACTCCTGCAAGCTGTCCAAGTGTTCGGAAAAGTTCATTCTCAAACTCTCTTCCCTGATCATGATGGAGTTTGTTGGGGAACCCAAAGCGAGGTACAAAGTCATTGTATATGCGCTCGGCTGCTGTCCTTCCTGACTTGTTTTTGGTCGGGTAAGCCTGGGCGAATCTTGTGAAATGGTCGACTACCACCAAAATGTACTCGTAGCCCCCTTTGCTCTTTTCAAGATGCAGGTAATCTATACAAACAAGCTCAAGGGGTGAGTTGGACTTTAGGCTACTCATGGGTGCACGCACCTGAAATGTGGGTTTTTTCTGTTGTATACAACAGCATTTCTTAGTGACATACTCCTCAATAAATCTTTTCATATGGGGCCAGTAAAATCTTTCTCTGGCAAGGTGGAGTACCCTCTCCATGCCCATATGCCCCATATCATCATGAAGGTGTTTCAAGACAAGCAACTGGTATTTAAGGGGTAGGACTAATTGTTTTCTCTCTGGTGTTCGTCGATACAAAATTCCACCTTCAAGGTGCAGCCGGTCCCACTCGCGAAGGAGCTTACAAGCAGATCCCTTTACAGACCTCCTGATGTCATCTGTGAGTCTGATGTTAGACTCCTTGAGCCCTATGATCTCTCCAATTGTGGGGTCTTCTTTTTGGTCCTGCACCAATTCATCATGTGTAATTCCCTGCAGGGGTGCGCGAGGCTGTGGTATAATATCAAGGGAGGAAACAACAAGAGCAGCCACCCAGGCCACATCCTTTCTCTGGGCTGCCTGACTTCCCTCCCAAGCTGCGCTTACCACCTCCTGCGACAACTCCTTTGTACAGGTCACCATGTAGTTGTCGATGTCAAGGGGAACTCGGGACAAAGTATCGGCATCCGTGTTCACTCTCCCCGGTCTATACTTGATGTTGAACCGAAAGTCAGATAATTCCCCCACCCAGCGGTGACCAACTGCATTGAGTTTTGCTGTGCTCATAATGTATGTCAGTGGGTTATTGTCAGTATAGATTGTGAAGTGTGGAGCGTAAAAGAGATAGTCCCTGAATTTCTCACACACTGCCCATTTGAGAGCAAGGAACTCTAACTTTCCGCTATGCAAATGATAGTTCTTTTCTGCAGAAGTTAGCGTTCTTGACCCAAACCCAATGACTCGCAACTTTCCATCTTGTTGTTGGTATAGGACGGCACCAAGGCCTAGCTCTGACGCATCAGTATGCAGGACAAATGGTAGGTCAAAGTTGGGGTAGGCTAGAACTGGGGGGTGCGTTAACATTTCAGTCAATCTCTCAAGTACACTCTGGTGCACAGAAGTCCACACTATAGGTGCCCTGGATGACAGCTGGGGCCCCTTGACCCTCCTCTGCTGGGACTGGCCTTGTTTTGGCAAGGATTTCCCTTGGAGCAACTCATATAGCGGTTTAGCTATTTTTGAAAAGTCCTGTATGTATGACCGGTAGTAGCTGAGGAAGCCAAGAACCCTTCTCAGATCACCTACTGTTTGCGGGGCTTTAGCCTTCAGTGCAAACACAGCCTCTAGATCTTTAGGATCAACTCGAACACCATCAGCGGACACCAGTCGACCAACGTAGCGAACTTCCTTCTTGAACATTTCACACTTCTCTGGCCGGAGCTTTATTCCTTGACACTGCAGAGCTTGAAGCACCTTACGTACCACCTCTACATGATCCTTGAAAGATTGTGAGTAGCAGAGAATGTCGTCCAGGTATGGTATGCAGCACTCATCTCTGAGCGAACTCAACATCTCCTCCATACTTCTCTGGAAGGCTGCAGGTGCGTTGGACAGACCGAATGGGATCCTCACCCACTCATAAAGCCCCCAGGGTGTGATGAAGGCCGTGAGGTGGCGTGAACCTTCAGCTACAAAACCCTGGTGGTAGGCCTTACCCTGATCGAGGATGCTGAACCAAGAATATCCACCCAAGGTGTCCAGCAGGTCCTGTATTCGGGGAAGTGGGTGTCTGTCTGGTACTGTTTTCTGATTCAGCAGCCGATAGTCTATACAAAGGCGCAGGGTACCATCTTTCTTTCGCACACACACCACCGGGGCAGAGTAGGATGACTTTGACTTAACTATCCATCCCCTCACAAGAAGATCCTGAACATATTCTTTGACCTCTTTCAAGAGCGGTTTTGGTATGGAAGTGTACGCCCTCTGCACAGGGATGTCATCTTTTAAATTTATCACCATTTGCAGGCTAGGGTTACACCCAATATCATCTCCATCTCTCGCAAATGCCTTAGACTCCTCATATAACATCCTCTTCACAAGCTCTTGTTGTTCCTCCTCCAACTCATCAAGGTTCACAGGAGGCTGCCACAAAGATGGGCTTGGCTCTGTGACATGGGCAGTGACTTCATTGACTCCTGTAGTAGGCATGGATTTGTTATAAGGATCAGCTTCCACCACCCTCTCAATGTGCTGCAAGGTTCCCAGGGCTGTTTTACGTAGTAGGGTGACATCATGTTTGGTGTTGTTGCCAACCGCCACTGTGACATAAGGCTTAGCAGGATTTTGTACCTCAACCAATCCTGCGCCTAGATCCAGCTGCTCCAGCGGCTGACCACTCTCATCTGCTTCAAAAAGCACCAGTTTGCCAGTGGGGTTCATGGTTGGTGGAAGGCGACACTTCACCCAGGCGACATGACCAGCTGGGATGACGATGTCCTTTACCCCTGTTCTTAAGCGTCCTTGTGGCGTGACAGGCTCTGGTGTCTGAATGAAGCTCACAACTGCTTCAGCCTTCTCACTGGAAACAGAGATAGCATTACAAAGAAGCTTAGTCAAGATAGGTATTAATCGTTCTGGCTGTCCTTCAATGAGCTGTTCTAAAACATTAAAGCCAACTAACGGTCTCTCCATGGGCAAACTGCTGACCAGAAATGGGACACTGATGGAAAGACTGGGGTCATCATTCTCTGGTAGATTGATCATTATGGGTAACCAGCCATCAAATGGTATAAGTTCACCATTAACTGCACACACCTCCAGCTTGTCCAATTCCTCAATGATTTCAGACATTGGTCGGATGTTGAGGTCGGGCAAATACTTGTCTTTCCAAGCACGGCTCACCATGCTGACCTGTGCCCCAGAGTCGAGCAATGCAGTCACTGCTAAGCCACTTAGATTACACTGTATGAGAGCTTTTTTTCCTATTAGCTTGGCAACAGCTCCGCGTTTGGCACCAGGTGACTCAAAGGAGAGCAGGGTAGAGTTTCCACTTTCTCTGTGACTATTCTGTGAAGTTAAGTCTGAAGTGATGGACAGGGAATAATTAGCTTTGCTGCCACTGGAATTGACTTGAGTTCTTGCTCCCACAGAATACTCAGTTTGGGGCTCTATGTCAGCTCCGATCACTGGGTGCCCCCCTGCAGCGACCGAGTCCAGTTTCCCTGATCCTTTTGCCTCCTTATGCAGCCTACAGCTCTGTGACCTTCACCACCACAAGAGAAGCAATGGTTACAATTTGGCCAGTTTTGTTCGACACACTGTGGACAACCATAAGGTTTCTCTTTCTTGTTTCTTGCCTGATCTTGAGAAAATTGCTTGACTCGGTCTGGCGGTCGTGGCTGACATTGTTGTTTAAGTGACTCAACCACGCTTGTGAGCTCTTCCACTCTGGCTGTAAGCTCTTTAATAGGGTCAGCTTTTGCTTTACTTGGTGCGTTTTCATGCTTAGCGCTGGGTTCTTGGACTGCACTGAGCTCAAGCTGTGCACTATGTGCACTGGTTGTCGTCTGTCTACGAGAAGAGCCTATTCTCTTCTGCCTTTCACTCTCCTCACTAGTGATCCTCATTACGTGGCGCAATATTGTTTCATCGCCAACTTCGCTGTTTGACAGAAGGGGCTTCAGTTCTCGTCGTATGTCATTGTGTTTCTGCCCTAGTCCCTGATAGACTGTATGCAAAAATACATCTTGAACAGTAGCAGCATTGTATTTTATGCCGGTGTCGGACAGTTTAGACGTGAACAGGACACGCTGTTTCAACCCTATGACGCGGTAGAGGAACTGCTGTGGTGTTTCGTTGTCATCCTGTCTAGCACACATCAACTCCTGAAACAACTCCGTGCTGTTTTTCTCCCTTAGGTGTGCCTGGAGGAACCCCTTGAGTTCTGTTACTGTGAGGTCATCCTTATTGATCAGCATATCTTTAAAGGTTCCAGGTTTGATTATTCTTAGGACACTGCGAACTATTTCTGTGTCTGGGAAGCCTTCTTTAATTCCTTCCTCAATTTGTTTACAGACATTGCTGTAGCTTATGTCGGAAGAGTGGTCGCCAACTTGACCCCCTTGCACTTTAAACTCTCTCCTCTGGAGGTAGGAGAGCTCTCTTAAAGAGATCATTCCCTCTCTGCCCTGGTGGGCAGCAGACTGACTTGTGGAGGATTTGTATGATGAGTCACTACGAGCCCCAGAAGTCTGTGCTGGTAACAAGGTGAAGCCTTCTGGAGACTGGGCTGTTGGTGTCATGATACTCTGTCTAAGCCTTTTTCCAAGCTCTTCATAACTAGTGAGCATTTCCAGCAAATCAGCATTTGTGGTCTCAGCTACTTCACTGGTTAGCTTTGGTCTCACTGGGCTAGCTGTGGAAACATTGCTGTGCCTACTAGGCAAAGTGGAACTAGGTGGACCGGGGTTGTCTGTGTGTCCCAACATTTGATCAGTGATAATGCCTGTGTTAATTTCTTGGACTGTTTGTTGCGTTCTACTGATGTCACTACCTGTAGAGGGAGCTACATGTACTGTTTGTGTGGGTGCCGGTGCAGTGTCTAACTCAAGATCACCTCTATTATCAGACAAAAGCAGTACATTTCGGTTCATCACAACAGTATCAATAGTGTCCTTTAAAATCAACAACTGTACCATACCACTGTCCTCAGACTCAAGCAGATGCTTACTGTACATGAATGAACTGATGTGGTTGAAGCAGCTCTCATGATCTCCCTCTGTGAGCTCAGGCTGACCCTCCTCCAACACTGGAACCACGCCCTTGGCAATCTGGAATAGCTCTTCTGCTGACAACGTGAGTAGACTCCTCCTAATGTCCCACACTAGGTTCTTCCTTCCACTCTCTGCCATGTCGGTAGCTTCTCCCTGTCCTTGACGATGGATTCACCAGCTCAGCAACTTCTTGGTCTCTGCTCTGACTCACAGCTCTCTGCTCGCATCAGCTCCCGTATTGGTCCAAGATGTCATCAAGTGAATCAGCCCCAGACCAGGAGTTGGTGCTGATCCCGGACGAGCCCCCAAGATTTGTTACGGGTCCCAGAGATGTGAGACCACATTAACAAATATATACCTGTGATAGCAGGTAAAGGAGAGAGACACATGAAGAACAGGTTGTCGTTTTTCCCCTTAACAGGTTGTCTCTGGTTTTATTAAACATCAATTATCACATAAGCACAATGTATACAACAAATCTCAGTGTTATGTTCAGATTTACCTTTTCACCAAACAACCAACTAGTCTCACAAATTGTCTCATCTTTTGCTCTTTAAACATACTCTCTGAAATTCAGATTCACAATAGTTCCGTAAATATATATATTACCTTTTTTTCACCACAGTCCAAACTGATAGAAACACTAGTCCAGGTAGTGTAATTTCGCTGCTTAAATCCTCTGCCTATATATTTATATGTATATACCTATATCTCTACCTTGCTCCCATAGCAGGGCACTGAAATTACTAAATTAAACAAAGTGCTTATGTCAAAACTAAATCTACCTGGCAACAGGCGCATGAACAAAATAAAAACAAAAATAATTATGTCAGATAAAACTCATAACAATAGACTTTCACAACAAACAGACTTTTCACTTATAGTGCAACTGCGGCCGCACGCGGCACAAAATGGCGTCTTCGCGGGGAAACTTTCTTATATATTCTCTGTCAATTAGTAACAAAACATCAAGATAACATGCTATAAACAATCACGCTCTTAATATTTGTTAATATAGAACAAAATCACGGAGCAAAAATCGCGGTGTACACACACACTGACCTGTGATAGCAGGTAAAGGAGAGAGACACATGAAGAACAGGTTGTCGTTTTTCCCCTTAACAGGTTGTCTCTGAGAGCGGCAGCGGTTGCACACCCCTAACCATTCCCCGGGCAACTCTTGGGAAACAACGGTTCCGCCCTCCCCATCTCAATATTTGTGTTGCACCACCGAAATAATAAATCATTAAAAAACAATACTTTGCATAAAATAATTGCAATCATAAAAATAAAACAAAATTGTGGTTACCTATTTTAGGTGTGCCACAGAAGCATGAAAGACTGCAACTCTGTGTCCTGGTCTCAACTCTGGATTGTCATGGGTTTCTAATAAAATGTCCTAAGCTGCTAGATAAGAGAGCGGCTCCATCCAAAGTGGGATGGACGCCGTCTCTCCTCATGAGACCAGGTTTCCCCCAGAAGTTTTGCCAGTTATCTAAAAACCCAATGTTGTTTTCTGGACACCACCTCGACAGCCAGCGATTGAATGACGACATGCGGCTATACATGTCATCACTGGTTACATTGGGCAAAGGACCAGAGAAGATTACGCTGTCAGACATAGATTGTGCATACCTACACACAGATTTAACATTAACTTTGGTGACCTCCGATTGGCGTAATCGGGTGTCATTACTGCCGACGTGAATAATAACTTTACTGAATTTACGATTATCTGTAGCCAGCAGTTTCAGATAAGACTCTATGTCGCCCGCTCTGGCCCCGGGAAAACACCTGACTGTGGTCGCTGGCGTCGCTATTTTCACGTTCCTCAGGATGGAGTCACCAATTACCAGAGTTGGTTTCTCAGTCTGTGTGGTGCTGAGAGGGGAAAACTTGTTTGAGGTGTGAACAGGTTGGTGGTGGACAGGACTCTTAGGCTTAACACTACGCCTCTTACTGCGGACAGTCACCCAACTGCCCTGTTTGTCTCCCGGCTGCACGGGAGCTGCTGGGGGAGCTGGCTAACTGATTTAGCTTCTATGGTGCGGAGCCGGGTTTCTACTTCACTAAGCCTCGCCTCCACCCTAGCCAGCAAGCTACATTTTTTACAAGTACTTTTATCACTAAAGGAGGCAGAGGAGTAACTAAACATGTGGCACACAACACAGGACAGAGCAGGAGAAGGAGAGGGAGAGAGAGAAGCCATCGCTGCTAAGCTAACTTTACGCTAGCAAAGTTAGCTAGAAAGAAACACCGTATGTGATCTACGTAAACGATAGAGTTTACGAAAACGTAGCGGGTGAAAGTATTAGTCTTAGTACTAGTATTAGTAATAAAACGAGTGTTTGTTCAGTGAAACGATAGTTCCAGTAGATATAAAACTCCAGAGAGCGCAGGAGACACACAGCGGAACACCAGTGGAAGCACAGGAAGTGACACAACACGTTACCGCCCCTCTGAATTCACATGCAGCGTAATCCCTCCATCAAGATCCCTACAGCATTCTTAGTGAGGACACTCGTAGACGGAATGCATTCCTGAACCTTCACCATGACAACCAAATGCCTAACCCTAAAACCAGGTCTCAGCCCCCTTTAAAAGCCCTAAAAGCCTCATTATTGTTGTAAGGACCAGACAATAATGATAAACCACCATTTTACAAAGAGATCAGTGAAATCATGGATCAACATGCTCTGTTTTAAGTTTGAAGTAAACAAAGGAACATTCCACTGATTTAAAACAAACACTCTCTTTAGCTCCACATACTGTGAACTGTTAAAATAATTGAGATCCATAGGAAGGAGATGGGAGTCAGCTCAGGGTTTAATCTTGTACAAGAGGAGCATTCACAAAGCAACACACAGGCCAGTTACAAAGTGAAGACTCCCTGTCTTGGAGGAAACACATGGTATTTATCTGTCTCAATGGGTCTGCTATCACCCTGCCATGAGGCGCAGACCCATTGTCTTTATTCACAAGTTACACTTCACGTCAAACACTTTCATTGAACCTTTCTCTTCACGTAGTCATCCCTACGCCATCATCGTTGGAGTTCTGTCACAGATCTGTTGAAGCAGCGTCACACACACACACACACACACACAGTGTCTCACACACACACACACACACACACACACACACATTCATACCACCACCTGTTGAGAGAAGACGACAGAGAGTCAGAGTCAGTGATGCAGCTCAGATGTGGAATAATAACATCACATGTTACAACAGCTCACATTCACTCATTCACCAAACACTGGTTGTTTGGAGTTGTGTGAAAACAAATCAACAGAAGTATTTGGACTATTATGAAGTATTCAAATACATTCACAGTATTTTCATATGGAGTTTTGCAGCTTTAACAGCTTCAACTCTTCTTGGAAGACTTTGCTCAACACTTTGAAGTGTTTCTGTGACAATTAGTGTCCATTCATTGTGTCGAGCATTGATGAGGTCACACACTGATGCTGGACCACAAGGTCTGGCTCTTAATCTCTGTTCCAGTTCATCCCAAAGGTGCTGGATGGGGTTAAAGGTCAGGGCTCATGTCTTTATAGTGGTTGCTTTGTCCACTGGGACACAGTCATGTTGGAGTAGAAATGTCTGCGTCTGCTGAACTTCAGATTGTCCTTCACTGAGAGAAGAGGCCGAGAGTCCAAAGCCCCATTGAAACACGTCAATTCAAATACTTTTGTCCATATAGTGCATCTATAGTGCTGCAGGAACTACTCCTCACCAGCAGGGGTTGCTGTTTCTTTATGTTCATCTCTGTTGACATGGAAGTCAAGGTCACATGTTCAGCTGTGGCCTTAAATGCGTACTCTGTGTACTTTGATGGAAAGTATTTGTTAGTAGATATATTTCAGGGACATTTGGTTTTTTGATTGAATTGTTGTTGCCACTGTTTCATGTTGCCTCACACACACACACACACACACACACATGGTGACGATACTCAAGTCACTCATTTGCATATTTCTTCAGGAAAAAGTTGTGTTTATATTCTGTTCATGCAGAATTTGTCTATAAACCTTAAACCAGAGACAACTTTGATTTTGACTCATGTTACAGAGTCTTGGAGGCGGAGCTTTAACCTGAGGTCCAACAGAAAGGGGCGGGCTTTGTCACTCCAGTGTTCATGTTTACAGCAGAGTCACTATCATGTCTGTGTCTGCAGCCTCTTCATGTTATTTGATATAATGTGAATGTAAATGACTTTCTCGTGGTTTTATGTGGTTTACACTTGAAGGTGTTTGTGGAAGACTTTTAAAAAAAGGTCAATGAAGTCTACTTTCTGGGAAATTGTCCTCATTTTTGACAGAAAAAGTGAAGAAAACTAACTCTAACATTGTCTTAAAAGAAGAGAATGACAACTTCATGTAAGCTTTAATAAACAGTAACAAACAACAGTTTGAATGAAATCCC
Organism: Solea senegalensis; assembly: GCF_019176455.1. NCBI lineage: Eukaryota > Metazoa > Chordata > Actinopteri > Pleuronectiformes > Soleidae > Solea > Solea senegalensis. The sequence continues at coordinate 27,493 of NW_025322358.1, forward strand.
TGCTGCTCCTGCTTCACTACTGCTGTGTTTAAAACACAAAGGTCAAATTCACTCTCTCTGTACTTACGTACTTACACTAACTCTTAGTTTGTTTCATGTCTTTTTCATTTGTTTCCATGTCTTGTCACTAGTTCTCCTGTCAATCAACTCATTTCCCTCACCTGCTTTTCCATTGGCTCATTAGTCCCTCAGTGATTATATAGCAGCCCATTTTCAGATGGTCTTGTGTTGGTTTTTTGCTCCAGCATTTCTAGTTAGTCTTCTTGTTCTGATGTGTTTGCCTGTTTGTGACTGATTTCCTGCTTTTGGACTTAGTAATCTGCGTTTTCCTGCCTCGTTGTCGTGCTTTTGGGTTCTCCCTTGCCAAGGTGTCAATTCTTAAAGTCAGAGAAGACTCACTTTCATTTCTTTGCTTGTGATAAAGATCATTTCTTGATATTTTGCTCATTTCTTCATGCTTTTGTCAGAGTTTGAAGGAAAATGACGTTCCAGTCTGAAAGTGGCTACTTTGACGTTTTCTAACCAAACAAGATGTGCTGCTGTTTTTACAGTGTATGATACAGTGGATCTATAATCTGTGATGAAGTCAAACTACAAACAGCTGATGGACGCTCATCATGTGAGGCGCTCAGCTCTAGTCTGTGAGTAGCAGCAGCTCGTGGCTCGTCTGTTGTCTCTCTGTGTCTTTGTGTCCAATCATGAAGTCTGTCACTATTGTGCTGTCACAGCTTCACTGAGGAAACACTGATGTTTGTCTGACTGTGATTAGAACAACACTCTACTCACTCCAGAGTCTTCAGTCTGTAGTCTGGACTCTTCTGAAGATCACGCAGAGGCTTCACTCCTGAATCCTGCAGCTGGTTCCACCTCAGGTCCAGGTCTCTCAGGTGTGAGGGGTTGGACTTCAGAGCTGAGACCAGAGAAGAACAGCTGATCTCGGTCAAACTGCAGTCACTCAACCTGAATAAAGAATAAAAGTGTTTTGTTCAGCAGGTGAATTTTAATGTGTGAGTCAAATATCAGCTGTGAGGATGAAAATGTATCTGAACATTTTCTACAGTGTATTTAGAAAGCATGAGTCATGTGACTGTGAGACACACGAGTGTGTGAAGGTTCAGTTCAAGTGAACGTGAAGAATAAAGACGTTTGACGCAAAGAAACAGCAGCAAAATGACAAAGAAGTCACAGGTGAATTTCAACACAGCCTCACTTTTCACATCAAGTTCAACTCAATGAAATGAATCAATGATAAGAAGCAGAAACAGGTGGAGTCTGTGTGCAGGCTGTACACTGAGAGGTTCAATACTGCCCTCTACACTTCAAAGTCCTGAATCACACTTCTTCTCAACATCTTTACAATTCTATATTTTACACTTGATTTGATTCTTTGATTCATCTGTGTTTAGTAAACCAGCTTAAAGGTGCATTACCACCACCTTTATTGCTGCAAAGAATTCTGGGACACGGTCGTCCGCCAAACATACACCAGATGACGAGTCATGTGACAGTTGGGACACGCCCACGTCACGGTGCTGTGACACATGTTGACAACATCTGGACCATGAGTCCACACTTGGAGGATCCAGCCTTATGAACTGAGACACAGCTGATTTGAAGATGAGAGGAAGCTCCTGTTTGTTTGTAAACAGTCACAGCTGTGACATCATCAACAACACTCATTCTGATTGGCTACATGTGAACGTGTCAGAGGAGAAAGTGAAAAACATCAAGTTCAGTCAGAAAAGGTCAAAGCTGCGACTGACGTGAAAACTACAGCGACTGAAACACTTTAGAAAACAAAAAACCCGTCAGCTGTGAAAAGATCCTGATTCTACATCTGAGGGAAGAAAAAGTGGAAACATGGAACAACCATCACTGATTCAACTCATGTGACAACATGAATGACTTTCAGTTGTGGATGAAACATCTGACATTTACAACAGTAACAGAGAGTCAGTGAACTCACCACAGAGTCTCCAGTCTACAATGTGGACTCTCCAGTCCAGAACACAGCAGCTTCACTCCTGAATCCTGCAGCTGGTTCCCACTCAGGTTCAGGTCTCTCAGGTGTGAGGGGTTGGACTTCAGAGCTGAGACCAGAGAAGAACAGCTGATCTCTGTCAAACTGCAGCCCCTCAACCTGAATAAAGAATAAAAGATGAGACTTTAGAACAACTGTGAGTGTGTGTGTGTGTGTGTGAGTGTGAGTGTGTGTGTG
>NW_025322359.1:0-3774 GCF_019176455.1 Solea senegalensis
GAGTGTGTCTGAATTGGAATCATTCAAATCAGGGCAGCTTCATGCTGTGAGGTAACAATCTTTGCCGGTGCACCACCACCAGCAGCATAATTAAATATCTTTACACAAAGACAAAACCTGGTGTCTCCTGGCAAACTTCACACTGGTGGCGGTTGAACTGAGTTGGCTAACAAAGTACAGAGACTTTTCTGTGCCATGGATGACTATGACGAGTGTTCAACTTTTAGGATGTTATCCAAGTAACCAATGACAAGGACTTTTACAGTAAGCCATGTCTTTGAAACCCTCAGCCACACAACATTTAACATTACTCCTTTAGTGTTCAACAATTAAAGGTGTTACGGGACACAAACTGTGCCTCTGACAGAAAACGACTGAAATGACTGTTGTCTGATTTGAACCCACACCTCCGAAGAGACTGGAGCCTAAATCCAGCGCCTTGGACCCCTCGGCCACACTACCTGTAGAGGAAGGCTTTTTTTCGGTTTTGTTTTTCCAAGATATCGCAAATCAGTATGACGTTGTCAGGTAAGATGCGCCACTGAAAAGGCAGACCACTGACGTGCACAGGTAGAAGAATGTCTAAGCTAAAGAAGGGTTCACTCTGCTGTTTGCCCAACAGTCATAAAGACAAAGGAGAAATTCAGAAAAGCACAGCAAGGTTAGACCACCATCAATTGTATTAAGTCTATGGACTGCAGACATGAGGTTTCACTAAATGGCCACACCTTGCTTCTACCCCAGTGTCGGCATTTACCGCCAACCATGCATAGAACACACATAGCACTGCCTTAGCAGAGGATGGTTTCGATCCATCGACCTCTGGGTTATGGGCCAGCACGCTTCCGCTGCGCCACTCTGCTCCTGACCTCCCCCCAAAAAATGAGAACAACAGATGGGCAAACTCTTCTTAGGTAAGTCTACCAGGGACCAGTTTGCCAAAGTCGAAACACGCCCAGCTTGAGGATGATGTGTACATATTGATTTATGTGTGCAGATTCCAACAATGCAAAGCGGGACAACCCCAAAGCTTCTTCACACAAAATCCACTCTCCAAACCTTCTGCAAAAATAGTACATCCAGTCACAGAGTATGACTCAATTGGAATCATCACAAATCAGGGGTGCTTTTTGATGTGAGGTAACAATGTTTGCCAGTGCACCACCACCAGCAGCCTACTTAACGATGTTTATTTTGTGAAACCCAATAGGAAATCGACTCAAAACCTTGTTATAATGCCGAACGAGGGCCGGTTAGCTCAGATGGTCAGAGCGTGGTGCTAATAACGCCAAGGTCATGGGTTCGACCCCCATACTGGCCATTGACATCATCTTTATACAAAAACCACAACCCCGAAGTTTCTTCACACAAAAATTCACCCCCAAAACCTTCTGCAAAAAGATGAAGTCCTTTCACGGAGTGTGTCTGAATTGGAATCATTCAAATCAGGGCAGCTTCATGCTGTGAGGTAACAATATTTGCCGGTGCACCACCACCAGCAGCATAATTAAATATCTTTACACAAAGACAAAACCTGGTGTCTCCTGGCAAACTTCACACTGGTGGCGGTTGAACTGAGTTGGCTAACAAAGTACAGAGACTTTTCTGTGCCATGGATGACTATGACTCGTGTTCAACTTTAAGGATGTAATCCAAGTAACCAATGACAAGGACTTTTACAGTAAGCCATGTCTTTGAAACCCTCAGTCACACAAGATTTTACATTACTTCTTTAGTGTTCAACCTTTAAAGGTGTTATGGGACACAAACTGTGCCTCTGACAGAAAACCACTGAAATGACTGTTGTCTGATGGCAGTGGTGGGATTTGAACCCACGCCTCCGAAGAGACTGGAGCCTAAATCCAGCGCCTTGGACTCCTCGGCCACACTACCTGTAGAGGAAGGCTCTTTTTCGGTTTTGTTTTTCCAAGATATCGCAAATCAGTATGACGTTGTCAGGTAAGATGCGCCACTGAAAAGGCAGACCACTGACGTGCACAGGTAGAAGAATGTCTAAGCTAAAGAAGGGTTCACTCTGCTGTTTGCCCAACAGTCATAAAGACAAAGGAGAAATTCAGAAAAGCACAGCAAGGTTAGACCACCATCAATTGTATTAAGTCTATGGACTGCAGACATGAGGTTTCACTAAATGGCCACACCTTGCTTCTACCCCAGTGTCGGCATTTACCACCAACCATGCATAGAACACACATAGCACTGCCTTAGCAGAGGATGGTTTCGATCCATCGACCTCTGGGTTATGGGCCAGCACGCTTCCGCTGCGCCACTCTGCTCCTGACCTCCCCCCAAAAAATGAGAACAACAGATGGGCAAACTCTTCTTAGGTAAGTCTACCAGGGACCAGTTTGCCAAAGTCGAAACACGCCCAGCTTGAGGATGATGTGTACACATTGATTTATGTGTGCAGATTCCAACAATGCAAAGCGGGACAACCCCAAAGCTTCTTCACACAAAATCCACTCTCCAAACCTTCTGCAAAAATAGTACATCCAATCACAGAGTATGACTCGATTGGAATCATCACAAATCAGGGGTGCTTTTTGATGTGAGGTAACAATGTTTGCCAGTGCACCACCACCAGCAGCCTACTTAACGATGTTTATTTTGTGAAACCCAATAGGAAATCGACTCAAAACCTTGTTATAATGCCGAACGAGGGCCGGTTAGCTCAGATGGTCAGAGCATGGTGCTAATAACGCCAAGGTCATGGGTTCGACCCCCATACTGGCCATTAACATCATCTTTATACAAAAACCACAACCCCGAAGTTTCTTCACACAAAAATTCACCCCCAAAACCTTCTGCAAAAAGATGAAGTCCTTTCACAGAGTGTGTCTGAATTGGAATCATTCAAATCAGGGCAGCTTTATGCTGTGAGGTAACAATCTTTGCCGGTGCACCACCACCAGCAGCATAATTAAATATCTTTACACACACGATTCCCAAAATTGCTAAGCCAAAGTTGACAATGCCTGGTGTCTCCTGGCAAACTTCACACTGGTGGCAGTAGAACTGAGTTGGCTAACAAAGTACAGAGACTTTTCTGTGCCATGGATGACTATGACTCGTGTTCAACTTTAAGGATGTAACCCAAGTAACCAATGACAAGGACTTTTACAGTAAGCCATGTCTTTGAAACCCTCAGCCACACAACATTTTACATTACTCCTTTAGTGTTCAACCATTAAAGGTGTTATGGGACACAAACTGTGCCTCTGACAGAAAACCAGTGAAATGACTGTGGTCTGAAGGCAGTGGTGGGATTTGAACCCACGCCTCCGAAGAGACTGGAGCCTAAATCCAGCGCCTTGGACCCCTCGGCCACACTACCTGTAGAGGAAGGCTCTTTTTCGGTTTTGTTTTTCCAAGATATCGCAAATCAGTATGACGTTGTCAGGTAAGATGCGCCACTGAAAAGGCAGACCACTGACGTGCACAGGAAGAAGAATGTCTAAGCTAAAGAAGGGTTCACTCTGCTGTTTGCCCAACAGTCATAAAGACAAAGGAGAAATTCAGAAAAGCTCAGTAAGGTTTGACCACCATCAATTGTATTAAGTCTATGGACTGCAGACATGAGGTTTCACTAAATGGCCACACCTTGCTTCTTCCCCAGTGTCGGCATTTACCGCCAACCATGCATAGAACACACATAGCACTGCCTTAGCAGAGGATGGTTTCGATCCATCGACCTCTGGGTTATGGGCCCAGCACGCTTCCGCTGCGCCACTCTGCTCCTGACCTCCCCCCAAAAAT
>NW_025322360.1:0-34524 GCF_019176455.1 Solea senegalensis
TAACAATTTTCATTTTTCTATTTTAGTCACAATTAGAATGATTCCATTTGCCTTTTAATAATTCAGAAACAGCAAAAGCCATTGGATCCACCATTAGGCCAATGACCATTGGTATAACTGTAATTGTCAGTTATGGACATGGCATTGACAGATGGTAACAAGTTGCTGACCTAATACCAAATATCAGGATGAAATTATTTGGAATAGTGAAGAGGAACAAGACAAGAAGAGTAAAATCAGTAATAAAAGGAAGAGAGAGCAGGAGAAAGTGACATAAAAGTGTGAGGCATGACAAACAAGTCTCTAATGATAAAAAAAAAAGATGGCCTGTGGTCAGGAGGGAGCAATAGAGAGATAAAGGACGGACACAAGAACAAGTAGTGAGTGAACTGGTGGAGGGAAAAGCAATTAAAGAAAGCATATGGGTGCGTGAGCTAAGACCGGGTAGAAGAAACGACTGGAACAAGAAAGAGCGTTAAAGCCAGTTTCGTCACAGGATCCTCTGAGACTAAGAGATAAAAGCTAGTTTGCGGTTGGCTGCAGATTCAATCTGGCAATGTCACCTTAGTTTGGTTGTCTCCCATCTGACTGAAAAAGGGACTGCAACCTTATGAAAGGGTTTCATCATTTCTAACAGAGTTTGGCGAAGATCAAACATGTTCTCTTCCCAACGACAGTGACGCCATCTTCATAGACATGATGTGGTTGCTACTCCTTCTGCGATGGTTTGAGTTGACGATGGCCACTACAGAACCAATCGCAGTAACTAAATGCCATTAAGTTATGTAACAAATTATTGTTAGTGCTATTACTGTCCTCCTCTCCCTCCACTACAGCCATTTTTGCTGACAACTCTTTCACCAGGCTGGAGACTCCACTCAAGTCCATCAAGGAGATGGAGAAAAATGCCGTGCTACGTGTGACTACGTCACCAGTGGCATGGGGGTGGAGCCTGTCTCCAGGTATTGCACATGAAAATAATACATAATACATTTTAAAAAATAATACATAATACATTTTAAAAAATGGAACAAAAGAAGAAACAAAGTCTTGTTATATCCTTCAACAACACGCCGGGGCTGGGATTTTTAATTTCCAAATATTTCGATGAACGCCCTGTAAATGGTTAAAAGGGTGTACAGGGTGGGAAGGAACGGTGAAGGGCCACAATTAGCATCTTTGCCTGGAGTCCCCCAGAGTCTAGCATCACCTCTGGATAGATGTCATTACTTGGTAGCCATTGCACCTAGAAAACTACAACACGCATGTCATCATTGGTCTGATGGTTGAAGGTCTCTCCAATTGCATACAGAGGCATTTCAATCTAATTGAATGGTGACCACCTTTTCCAGACTCATATGAGATTGAGATGTAGTCTAGCATTAGCCTGGCTATCTTTGCCTCCAAACTTGCTCCCAATGTCAGTCAGGTTTCCATAATTGAGACTGAAATTAGATTATTTAATTCTCTACAAACAGCCAGTGCACCAATGAAGGTAGTCAGACTTTCACATGAACATGACTGTCCACTGCAATGGCATGTATTACTCCTTTGCTGTGTGGGACCACGTATTGAAGTGAAACAAAACTGAAGTGAAAATCGAAATTAATGATGTGATATTTATGTCCCCAGAGCATTAAAAAAAACTGATCCCATCACTGTGATAATTTGAATGTAGTATAAGTGACGTGACCAAATCCTAAAATCCATATGTTTAACCATTCAGCCAGATTTTAGTAGCGATAAAAATCACTAAGTATGTAAAATTAATTACGAATATCATGATAAATGACACACCGGGGGCCTCTGTCCACTGAAGACAGAAGTGTCAGACACGTAGACACATTTTGAGTCGACAACTCCACAGAAAAGTGACGTCACCAAAGCTTTTCTGTGGATTGGGTTTTGGGGTATGAAGATAATATGTTAATGTAAAATTCCACCAAGGCCATTTTTGCCTTTTTTGGCCCCAAATTGTCCCCTAAACAGCAGTGTGTCTTTAACTTCATTACACTGTAATAAGCAGGTATTATCATAAATGAAGTGATGTCATTGAAGCGATTACCTGACCGTGCTCTTTCACACGAAACCTGTGCACGCACTCACAGCATTCATGCCACGCTTCGATGCTGAAAAAATTGGTAAGATTAAATGAAGCTTTGATTCACAACATAGAAATTACACTCTGTGAAACTGTGGGTAATTCAGTTTGACAACATCTGCAGAAATGCTGACTGACAGAAAGTGGCCATGATGTGCTCAAACTACTGGCAAGAGTCTCTAAGTCTGTGAGGGTGGACATTGGGACCGGGCCAAAGGAGGTCACAGGCCATGTTTTCATTACACTGCACTAAACTTTTTTTCCCTAGTCTGGCCCTCTTTTGGCCAGACTAGATGCTCATTGGCCCACAGGTAATTTGTGTTCTTGCTTAAAGGGGTTTCCGTACAAAAATTGCTGCCGAACAAAACGAGCTATCGTAAAAAAATGAAAATGAATTTGTTTGAACATTTTTACACCACTCCCAAATTTTAATTGGCCAGTTTGCTCATACAGCTGTGAACGTGTTTTTTTATTATTATTATTATTATTTTTATTCAGGTTGGTGTCCAGAGTCTCCATATGTCGTTAAACTGCTGTATGCTTTCTTTTTTTAATCTCTTCTCGTACCTTCTGTGATGTCTCATGGCTGATTCTTGCATTATGTTATTTAAACTTAAATTACTCTACTTTACTGTATTGTTTATTCTTTACCATGTTCACCTGCTGTTTGGCTCTGTGTGACTGGCCTATATCGGAGCCTGGATCTCACTGATAACGGCACAGAGATGAAACAGTGGCAGCTTTATGATCTAATTTACCCTCTGCAATAATGGCTTCATGTACAGTTAAAATGAGATGCAAATGTGCCTGAAACTGGCATTCTATGCTTTTAGTAACTTCAAGTTAAGTGTTACTGCTTTTATTTCCTGCCTTTGTTTCTCTCTCCAGTGCTACAAAAGCTAAATATGCCCACAGGAGTCATTAGTTTTATCTCTGGTGGTGAGACAGCACAGTGTTTGCTGCAACAGTTTGGCTTGCTGAGTGTGTGGTTTTCAAAGTATGGCTGGTCTAATTATTGGTGTGCAGCCTAATCTAATCATACAATGTTTGTAGCTTGTCCAATATAGTCCCAGTATTGACATAGAAACTACTTTTTAAACTTCTTTTTTTCTTTATGGATTAAAAAAGTGCTGCAGTAGGTTTTCGACACCTCAGTTTTCATTTGTAATTGTAGTTAGTGGAAAACTTTAAGATGGAATCTGGCAAGTGCACCTCAGTGAAGTGTTATTTCTTTCTCCACTGACTTTGCCAATTCATCATGATCTGTTAAGATGTCGCTGAGATACTTATACACATCTGAACTTGTAAAATGGGACAATTAATCCATTCAATGATTACTCTGTCCTCCATAGGACGTTTTACAGTTTTGCCCATGATAACAGACATTAACTTTATCACCATTATTTGTAATGTAACAGGCATTTAATCTCATTTAACAAAAGAAAACATTTTCAAATTGAGTACTGGAGATTTGAATACTAGAGATAGAGCACACATGCAACTACCAAAACAAGTTGGGAAAAGATAAACAATATCACAATTCCCCAAAGTGAGGTTAAGGTGCAAAAATCCTGACCAAGGTTATTGGAATCCATCCTTTCTAAAAGAAATCCCATTAGGGAAAGTATTCCTCTGCATTTTGACCCATCCTAGAATTAGGAGCAGTGGGCTGCCACACTGAGTGGTGCCCGGGGAGCATTGGGGGTTGGGTACCTTGCTCAGGGGTACCCCAGCCCTTTTTTTCTTTGGCGTTTTTTGAACCGGCGCCCCCCTGCTTACAAGTCAAGTTCCCTTTCCACTTGGCCACGGGCTGCCGAAACGTAGTTCCCTGACCGGGAATCGAACCCGGGCCGCGGCGGTGAGAGCGCCGAATCCTAACCACTAGACCACCAGGGAATGCATGCAATATATAACACTGATCCAAAGGGCTTTGGGAAACATCTAATTAAATATAGTTTAGAGTCCATATGGAGATCTGTTTTCACAATTTATTTTCAGTTTGTCTTTGATTTGTTTTTCCAAAATGTTTGTGTTTTTGGGCAGTCCCAAAAGATATGAGAGCATCTTTTGTTAGTATTTTGTTACTGGGACTGATCTAACCCAAAGAAGCCAATTTTCTTTCCAGAGTTGGCCTTCAATACCCCTGTGACATTTTGATCATAGATTTTCCTCATGATTTCTTGAATAGTGTTTGTGACGAACTACAGATAAACCTCCTACACCGATGAAAACATACCTTCCTTGGTAAAGGTGAGAAAGGAACATATGTGACGCAGTAAATGCTGAAATACTGGTCCAGCATCGTAAATCATAGGCAGAATACAGAATAGTGTGACACAAATGAGGTGTGTTTAAAAAAGGAAGTGACAGTATATACTCTTGTTCAGCAGTTGTGACAGGTATTTGAAGAGGTAAGTGAATTACTGAAGGTCTGCTCATTATTCAAAGTAAGAGTTTCATTGTACAGGGAAACGTGTTTCTTTACTGTGCATATGACAATAAACACTTTGAATCTTGAATCTTGAATCTATTCCAGAAAAATGCAGGTGCGTCCCCTGTCTTTACTGATAAAGCCAACATGAAGGCTCTAAACCTAGCCCTCGTTAAGAATTCTAATGGCCTGAAGAGGAAAAGCTCCACCTGAGCCTCAGTCTGCCTCAGTGGAATAAGGTTTTTGTTTTTTTTTACACCGAATTCTATTCAAAATTTTACATCCTTATTAAAAAAAAAAAAAAAAAAAACCTTTTTAAAAATGCCAAAGAAGTTTGTATTTATTATAACTATACAACCTTAAACACAAATTCCCCCTTGGGGTGAAAGTGCAACCAAACACAAACCTGCCTGCTGCCTTTAGTTGGAATCACATTTAGGGGCTGTCCACAAATTAAAACAAGTCTACGTAAATCTGCTTACGTTTTATCAGCATTTTACCCTTCAACGTTTTGATACCCCTGAAATGGTATATTTTGAAAACAGGCCCCAGACTGAACTGCATTTGCAACCAATACACTACTTAGACAGACAGACAGACAGACAGACAACTTTATTAACCCCTTTGGGAGGTTCCCTCGGGGAAATTAACAGCTCCAACATCCACACACAGCACTGTTAAAATTAGAGTCACACTTTACAGGAGACTGGAAAGAGAAACACCCCAGGTACCAAACACCATAAAATATAGAATAAAATATAGATTAAAATAAAATAAGATAAAAATAAAAATGAAAATGACCCATGCTATATATATATGTGTAACACATATATATATAAACACACATACATACATATATATATATATATATATATATATATATATACATATATATATACATACATATACACATATACAGTACATATATACACATACATACATAGATATACAAATATATATATATATATATATATATATATATATATATATATATATATATATAGACATACACACACATAGGTACACACACACCTACAGTTACCCCGTATTGCCCAGGGTTTTATTGCACATGTCTTTATGGTTCTATTGCACATGTTATTATGTTATTGTTGTGGTTATTGCACATTTCAGTGAGCTGTGATTATGGACAGTTGTTTGTTTAGTTCGTACTGTTTGTTTTGTTTGCCCTCGTCCCCCCCAATGAGGAGTGGTACAGTTTGATGGCCCGGGGGACAAACGAGTCCCCCAACCTGTTGGTCCTGTACTTTGGGAGGCCTCAGCCTCAGCCTGTTGCTGAGGCTTCTGTGGCTCCGCTGGCTGCTGATGACAGTGTGCAGAGAGTGGCTGGCATTGTCCAGGATGCTCAGCAGTTTGTGGTCTTGTTTAGGGAAAATGATGATGTCATTTTCGCTGATGCTTATCATTGTCTTCTTACTTCTAACTATGTGTACTTTCTTTCAATGCAATGTTTGCAAAACTGAACCAGGTACATGCTACTGAGGAGACTACAGTATTTTTTTTAGGAACATCAACTTCATCGCTTGCTGCTATTTTGTTATTATCTCTTAAGTAAATGGGTAACAGAGCTGCACGTCTATGAATTACAGAAGCCTAAGGTGGGTGGCCCATAGCAGGGGTGGAAGTTATAGAGCAATCAATTTTCATTTAAAACGCATTGTCCTGAACCATTAATTAAATCCAGTGGGTTGAGTTTAGCTGACGGTGCATGTCTTCTTATCTACATACATATCAAACTCAAGGCCAAACTGAAGGAGACAACTGATCTTCTGTCAGTCAGAACTGACCGTTTTGTATGTAGTTCACGCACCGCCAATACAGATTGAACTGCGATAGCTGATGCATTGTCACGTCCATCTCTCCTGCTCCTCTGGTGACAGACTCGGTAGTACCCATCAAGTCACATGGAGTCGAATTTAAACTGGCCTGTAAAAGAAATGGTAAAACGAACAGTGAAATCTGAAAACTGTGGCGACCCCTAAAGGGAAAGGGAATAATCTGTTCACCACCATAAAGGTTAGTTGTGTTTATTTTGACAATTATTAAATAATATAACATATGATGACACTATGAAACTTGGTGTCACAGCAGCTTATGTCCACATACTTATTTCATATGATTTTTGCAGGAATTGTTGTTTTCACATTTACATTTTCACATTTTGTGTTCCCACTAGCAAAGCCTCCACACAGACTGACCCTCACCTTCCTTTGATCTGTATGTGGGCTACCGTGGCAACAATGGTATTGGCTTCCAACCTTCTTTCTGTTTAGGCCCAATCCTTTCACAATGATAACCTGCGAAGCCAGACATCGTGCCACCTCCTGGCAACAGGAATTATGAAGCTTCAGTTAATACATAAATAAATAAATAAATCATCTTTTACCAAAGTAAGAGAAAGAAGGCAACAAGTGCAGGTGAATCTGCAGGAGCAGATGCGTCTGCATGCAAAGACAGGCTCTGGCTGGTGATGACAGTACACAGATCAGGAGACTGGCATCATGAAATTGCAGCCGCCAAATCAGCACCAACATGATGCCATATAAATAACTGAAACCCAAGATTGTTGTCACACTATTGAATGATCGTTATAGACACACATCAGTCCCATATGTATGGGCCGGTAGGGGACTACTTGTCTACTATTAGGCCCAGTAGGGTGTTATTGCCCATTTCTATCAGTGAGCCACTAAATGGAGCAGTGAAACCATGGGTGGAATAATGAAGTATTGCCATTGACAGACTCTGGCTGGTGAAGAACACAGATCAGGAGGTTGGTATCATGAAATTGCAGCCACCAAATCGGCAGCAACATGATGCCATATAAATAACTGAAAAGTGTATTAAAGTCATATTTTTGCTGGAACTACAGCAGACTGCATGCCGCAGTTCATGAAAAATAATCGTGATCCTGTATATTTACATGCAGAATGTGTTAATGGAGATGATCTAATTAACTGAGTGCAGTACACGTGGTAAATGTTTTCTAAATCAGTACTTTTTCCCCCTGCGGACACATCTGACATCTGCCACAGCTGTACATCCATGCATTAGTGACATCTTTGATCTTAATTTCACCCCACTGTTTCAGGGTATAAATAGCTGCAGCTGCTGTCCCTACATTTATATGCGGCTCTGTGTTCAGCTGTTCCCTCTGCCACCACGTTTGACTTTGTTGTTATGTCTCCCACCCACCTCGCATCTAATAAGTGATGAAACGGGGCAACTGGCAGCAGACTGAAGACTAATACTGTTATTGTCACCTTGGTTTGACTCTTTCTGAGACAAAAGGAGGACTGACTCCATCTTACATTACAGTTTTATCATCTGCAGCATAGAGCATCATGTTTTCCCCAGTCTGCCTCCTTAGGAGCAGTTTATTAGAAATGACATAGTGAAGTACAAAGCTACATATTTGGACATAGTGCACAGTGTTTCTGTTGCTGCTGCCTATGAGAATATGTTGTCCATCCTGCCAAGTGTTTGACCATACGTCCTGGAAAGAAGAGGTCATTAATAGGCAGATCACAGTCCAGATCTGGATCCAGATGCTGTCCTGTCCATACTTGGACCCAAATCCATTAATCATTGATAATTGCCACGTTTTGATTAAGTGTTTGCGTTGTGTACCGTTATATTGTATAACTGGTGCAGCTTTTTTTTTTTGAAATTCAGACCAATTACAGACACTGTAAATTGTCATGTGACACCACTCAGCCAGTTCTATCAGAGACTTTGGACAAGCATCATTGGGTGACACATTAAGGCGACCTGGGAGCAGTGGTAGAATGAGTCATCCTTCAATGCCCTAAAGAGATTGTGTCAGTCTGGCCGTTTCATTTGTGGATGGTTGTTGTATCATTTTCGTCTCATGCATTTTGCACTTTTTTTTTAATTGACAAGTACATGAGCTGATGACTGCAGTAACAGTGCAAACTCAGCAAGTTAATATGAACAGTTTGGACATTTAGTCAGCACTTACAAGATGACTTGGAACTTTAAGACAAGCATGATGAATAATAGTCAGAAACACACACACACAAACACAATCTCACACACTGTTAATGCCAAGGTGCCAAGACTGAAGAGATCTGAAGATTGAAGAGGTAGAAGATGAACTCTTTCTTGGGCGAATTCTTTAACAAGACAAATCTTTATCGACACATCACATTTTTTTTCGCCAAACCTGGAGTGCAACAGAACACCTTTGTAAGGTTTTTTAATACTTAATGACTAGAATCGACATGTTTGTGAACTGCAACCAATAACAATGCAGCATTTAACAGCATTGCAACATCTATGGGTGTCTGAGCTTTTCAGGGGAAGCAAACAATTAATCAATCTCTTCATGTTACCTGGCAGGCCGCCTCAGAAACAAATTAGTACTAGTTTCCCCCCTGTAAGAAATGTGTTGCTAGAGGCTAGATTTATCCAAATCCCACCTTGGACAAAATTTGAAAAAACTTTTCGTACTGCCCCTCATGTCTCTACATTCTACAGGAGAAATATTCAATGTAATCACTGAATTTTATTTTTAAACCCAATAACTAAAACTGCAGAAGTTACATTGATTTGTTTAGTACATTTTAAGGTGTGATTTAAAAGTCCAGAATTTTATTTTCAGAAATTGAACATACTAGCAATAGGTATGCTGGAATGAGTGTATGATCATCAACATATACAACAATTATCATCAATTATCAATTTCATAGCCTTAGAATCAGCATTTTCTCACCATCACCGTACTTCAGGACCCAGGAAAATATGATCTGCTTGATCTGATGAATTTTGCAGGAATTTCATACATTTTCACATTTTGTGTTCAAGCCACACAGCAGGCTTTTCATCCAGATGGACGCCACCCTCCCCAGATTACTGGGACAACCATTGTAGTGGCCAAAAGCAGGTTTGCAGAAATAACACGCAGTAGGCTTCCACCCCATCTCTATTTTTATTTGAGCTTCTTTTTAGGGCAAATAGGTCCACAATGATAGCCTACAAAGCCCGTCATGGTGCCACTTTCTGGCAACAGGAAGTACACCTTCAGTAACAAACAAAGTTGCATTTACATTTTCTTCAACAATTTGACACCAGAAACCTTTAAAGAAACAATGACCTCACAATATCGCTCCTGCAGCATGCAAGCTCAATCTGATCACTGACAACCACTTGGCTTAATGTCCATTTAATGATCGTCAGTGTCTGTGATTGAACGTTGACACTTTCTCAAGAAAAGGTATATTGATATGTAGGAACCTGAAGGATGCTGACAATGTAGTATCCATTGAACTGTGCAGAGCTCAGCAAATTATGAAAAGTGCCACGTTGTGAAGAAGAGCTTGACTAGAAAGATACAAAAGCATCATTCCCAGTGTTGTCAGCACAAGCCCTCAGGTTAAAAGTGTAAAACTAATGGCTAAAAGGGCTGACTGATGATAAAGAGCTGTCCTGGCTGGGATCCTCAGGATTGACTCTTGGTGCTCTCTGAGTTAAGTGGTGTCTGTCCTCTCTGGCTCCCATTCTACTAATTTGCAGCTCAACATTTGCAGTTCAGAAACCTTTGAATTGTCATGGTCCCAGTGCTGCTATTGTTCAACTAAAAACTCTTCTGAACTTCAGAATGAAGCTGCCAGCAACATGGCTACGGTCCAAAGCATAAAACTACAGTAAAGAATGACAAATAACCCCCGAGTTAAATGTCCAGCTATATTTAATCATGGCCTCTTAAGTGTCAGAGCTCTCTCCATGGAGTGAAGGCAGTCTGGGGTTCACTTTTGATTTATCTCTCTGTCACTCTCCACCTTCTTCTGATTTTGTTCGTCCGACGGGGTTGTTTTTTTTCTTGCGAGGTTGAGTTTCAGCTACTCGACCTGGCATTTCCAAAACTGGCAATGGAACATTCTATTCTCTACATTGTACTGGTTACAGAACAATGCACTTCAGTTTGTCAGTTTGTCCCAAAAACTACTGTACATCCTATTTGCCAATAGAATGATATAATGTAATATAATCAAAGCAAGGCTTAGGATGATTTTCATCACTATTGCATTATCAGTTTCCAAATTAGGATAAGAAGTTAAAGCCAAATCCATAGAAGACCATGGGGAAGGTATGATGACAGTTAATATAAAAGGGACACAAGGGATAGGGACAAGATGGAGGCATGGAGTTTGCGTGGTCTCTCTCTGTGTGGGTTTTCTCCGGGTTCTCCGGCTTCCTCCTACAGTCCAGAAACATGGGGATTAGGCAAGTTAGGTCACTCTAAATTGACCATAGGGTGTGAATGTAAGAGTGAATGGTCTCTATCTGTGGCCCTTGCGATGGACTTGCGAACTGTCCAGGTTGTACCCTGCCGATTGCCCTATGTCAGCTGAGATTGGCACAGCAACCCCGCGACCCTCCATTGGTGGATAAAGCGGTAGATATCGGATGGATGGATGGAATATTCATGAGGTTAAAAATGGCTACATTCCGGAGCAGTCAGGCGGCAGGAAAGAAGGCCATAAACTCCAATGAGGAATCCTTGTTTCTCTTCTCAACTGCAGATCAACAAAGCCAAGAGTCAAATCAGTTGACTGAGTATTTCCTAAAACCTCAAGATACGTATCATACATCGTCACAATACAGAGTTCACAATACAATACATATTGCAATCAACAATTGTCTACTGCTTTATCCTCTACACCCTCTACTGGGAGCCAATCCCAGCTGACATGGGACAGAAAACGGGGTACATCCTGGACAGGTTACCAGTCCATCACAGGGACAAAAGACAGACGGACAACCGTTGACTCTCAAACTCACACCTCCGCTCAATTTAGTGGACAGTGGGATGAAAGACAACCCACAAGCTCATTTTGTTCCTTCACAAATGAATGTCATGAAATTGGAATTCCTAGAAATGCATTCGGACTGTGCTTGTCTGTGCTACACAGAGCATGGAGGTCACAAGTCAAATGGGAAATCCTTCTTCTAATTCCCACAAATTGTGTCTTATAATAGATACGGGGCACACAGCAATGACCTCAGTTACTGTGTTACTGAGAATCCTATTTCAAATTAGCACCCTTTAATTATGTGTGACTCCTTGCAAGTTTCCTTGTGTCTGATGGAGGACTTACATCTGTCCCATGCCAGACCCGAATTAACAATTGGAAGGGCAACAGGGCAGATTTTATTTCCTTTTTGGTTTCTCATTGCCTAAATTCTCATTCTTTGATGAGCACATATCCCACTGTGATGGGAGAGAGAGAGAGAGAGAGAGAGGAAGACACAAGATTATGAATACGTAAAAGTGAATTTGATTTCCCTATTGGTAAATCTAAATGAAAGTTTTCATAATAAGCACGTACGGGAGTGAGAAGTAGGGACGAAAAAGACAGATTACCAATTAAAATCTGTGAAAGGCAGCACAAGAGCTGTTGAGGTAGGAAAAGTCTTGCAAACAAACAGCAAACCTGAACTCCAGCAGAACACAAAGACACACAGAAAACAGATTATAGAGGGCAAGGACACCTCGAGAAAAATAATGACGCAGATATTCTGACAATGCTCGGAGTTTTCATAGCCACGTGAAAAGTACGTGACAGCACACAGTATTCCTCCAAGCTGAAATCTGACTGAACATAACACAAAGCACCTGCGGTTTTTCACTTTGAAAAGCCGAATTGATTTGATTTTGCTGATATTACATCAGTTTACATCCCTGCCACAGTCACTTAGATTTCCAATTTATGTGTAATAATATGTTGAGACCTCTCTCACACACACACACACTGGACTGCATGATTTTCCACATGGGCCTATGCACACGGAAACAATCTTTTTCTTTGTCGTTTTGAAATAGACCTCCGTGAACATGGCATTATTTCAGGAAATGTTGTCATCCACATGAAACCCCCCCAAAAAGCTGTAATACCTATGCCAGGTGTGTACATGGCGTCGTAGGGCTGCTACACCAAAACTGGAGAAGATGTATGTGCACAAACTGTTTAAATTTAATTAAATTAAATTAAATTAAATTAAATTAAATTAAATTAAATTCTATTCAAATAAGCGCACATTACAATGTATACAATCACACAGACAGATAGAGAATGAAGGAAGCCAAGGCGACAATGAAAGGAAAATGAAAAGACATAATTGAGCGAAAAGATCAGACAAACACAAGAAGAGGAAGATGATGACAACGGCGATAACACATGACATCGTTTTCCCAAAGTGGCATATTGGTTTTATACACTAAAAAGCAAAAAATAAACGCATTTTCCCACTTTCGCAAAAGACAGTTTCCATGTGGGTAAAAAACACTGATACGATAAAACAAAAACACCTTTAGTGGATTTACTCAAAACGGCAGGCAGGCGAGGAGACATGCAAGTTTTTAAGAAAGGTTAACAAGCGAAAGGGAAGTAGTCGAGGTGGTGGTAGAAGAGGCGGCGATCAGTTCCAATCAGCAGCGAGGATAAGCGTCAATGCCAATGTTCTCCATCTTCAGCTCCGCCTCCTGTCTCCAAGCCATACGCCATAGCAGGTCTCACTACTGTCTTGTAGACCTTCTCTTTCACTTTTGCTGCTATCCTTCTGTCACACATCAGCCCTGACACTCCACCCTGCCTGCACTCTCTTCTTCACCCCTCCAGTGCATAACTCCCCCTCCTCAGGCTCTCTTCCACTTCCACAGTTTACAATATCATTTGCAAACAACATAGTCCACTGAGACTCCTGCCTGACCTCATCTGTCAACCTGTCCATCAACATTGCAAACAATAAGGGGCTCAAAGCTGATCCCTGTTGTAAACTTTGAAAGCCCATGTGTCACTCCAACTGCACACCTTACCACTGTCACACTGTCTTCATACATGTCCTGCACCACCCTCACATACTTTTCTGCCACTCCAGATTTGTGTGCATATCAGCAAAGAGCTCCAGCGACAGACACATTGCGTGTATTTTAAAATTCTGCGCACAAAACTCAAATCAACTTTTTCCAATAATCCCACCTCCTAATGCAACTTTAAATGAAACATGAGCAAACATCATCCGAAAGCTTTTAAGGTTGTATGTCTGGAAGTCCTGACAAATTGAGCTGTAACCTTTGGGTCTTTAATTACTGAGTAAGATGAACTTGTAGAAACCAAACATGAATCATTCACAGCAGTATGCCACAGCTATGTTTGCCTTCATCACTATAAAGGGCACTTGAAGATTTATTCTAACACCTGTATAGAAATTAGAAAATAAAAAAAGTAAAATAATGTTAGTATGACACTCGCTGGCTTTGTTCAGTCGTACATTTACCATAATAAGCTTCATGAAGCGTGGGAAATTATTTCTGGCACATGTAAATAAAAAATCTATTAGTCCGTGACTGGAAATTATGGAGAATTATGTAAAGCAACTGCTTTTTATTCTCTGCATTTCCCTCTGTCAGTACATCTGTGTCAGTCTCACTCGCAGTGCATAATGAGATAATGTGTCATGGTTGTGTTGACAAATCTGACCTGATGAATCCATCATGGGATGAGAGGAATTTGTTTTTGTGTTTATGTTCAACAAATATGTGGATGCAGCTTTTGTATACAGCTTCGAGAAAAGCAGGCTTTAAAACTGGCCGTCAAAATGAACATGAAATGGACATTAGATCCAAGTGCATACAGACAAACATGCACACGCTGCTGGTACTGGCTTAAAAAAAGGCATAAACATGACGAAAAGCAATGATTTGTTTGGAACAAGAGGATTGAATCTCCTTCACATTTGTCACTACCTAATCTGCATGGTTCATTTGGATGTTAAATGTTTTTAAATGATTGATTCAGACATGATGGAGTCATTCAGTATGTTTCAATGCACACACAGTTAAGTCCAGCTACAGTTGTTACTTGTGACTACTGTTCATGTCCCACTATACAAGATCAAGTGAGGAATCGATTTATTCAATTTAGTGTGTCCGCCTCCGATCCACTAGGGGGCGAAACACCCATTTTCAGCTTGTAATGCTGTGTTTCCAGCAGTAACAGTAAATCCCTGGTTCAGCTCAGTTTGTCTCAACAAGACGTCAAGCTTTGTATGAGAGTAGACTGCGGATGTTTGCCTCGACTTCCAGCGTATATTTACACAAGTCACAATTGAGTGACTGTCACCCATTCAGTTGTGAGATGGAGACGTTCTAGCTCCACCGTGACCGCCCTGTATCATTTTACTGGAATAGCTGAGGCTGGTTATTTTAGTATTATTCCAATGGAAATGCAAAAAAAAAGCATATTATAGTTGTTAGCTTGTGAAACACCATTCAGTCTTCTTCTTCTTCTTCTTTTCCTTTTGGCTGCTCCCTTCAGGGGTCGCCACAGCGAATCAACCTCCTCCATCTCGCTCTGTTCTCTGTATCCCCCTCTCTCACATCAACTAACTTCATGTCCTCTTTCACTACATCCATAAACCTTCTCTTTGGTCTTCCTCTAGACCTCAAACCCCAGCATCTCATTTTGGCCTCTCTGACCTTATCTCCAAAACATCTAACATGTGCTGTTCCTCTGATTGACTCATTCCTGATCCTATCCATCTTCGTCACTCCCAAAGAGAACCTCAACATCTTCATCTCTGCTACCTCAGTGCCACTGTCCATACATCATCGCTGGTCTCACCACTGTCTTGTATATCTTTCCTTTCATTCTGGCTGATACTCTTTTATCACACATTACCCCTGACACTTTTCTCCACCCATTCCAATCAGCTTGAACACGTTTCTTCACCTCTTTTTCACAATCTCCACTGCTCTGGACCTTTGACCCTAAATACTTAAAATCCTCCACCTTCTTTATCTCCACTCCATGTAGCCTCATGGTTCCACTTGGGTTCCTCTCATTCACAAAGATATATTCTGTCTTGCTGCGACTAACCTTCATTCCTCCCCTTTCTAGAGCATATCTCCACCTCTTGAGCTTTTCCTCAGTCTTCCTACCATCCATTAACTTAAAAATATGAGATTATTTAAACTGACAGGACATAAAATCAATCTCCTTAGCGGTCCCATAAATTGTACCTCCTAGAATTTTGTCACTGTTGCCTTTTGTTCCGTCTACCAAGTTCTTCTATTATTTATGGGTATTAGCCAAGGATGGGAACTGTAACCCATACCCAGAGTGCCAAGGCCAGCTTTGCAGTAATAGCTTGACTCTCAATCGCATTGTCTGGGTGTGTTTGTCCGACTTGAAATAGGTTTTAGTACAATTTAGTCAGACTGAAATTTGAAGTCCTGTTTTAGTCTGGGTAACCCCATTTTTTGTCAACATACTAAGTATCAATGAAGCCAAACTCTCTCCTTCACTCGGAGGCTGTAGGAATGTGTGCTTTCTGTGTTTTGAGGGTAGAACTCTGATAAGAGGATAGAGAGGAGGGAGTGGGATGTTGCAGTTGCTATTTTTAACATTTTACAGACTCCTACTACACCAGATTTCTTTTCCTTTGTTTATTGCTGGCTATCAGGACCTGAAGAGGATTTTTACAAATGAATAATGGTGCATAAGGATAATGGTGAAAAAGCAAGGGTGCATCTGAATACTTGCCTTGCTATATTTCTTCTCAGGTGATCTGGAATGAATATGTCATATTAGCAAACAATCAGAAGACGATGGAAACATATACAGTATTTGTGCAAATTTTGGTTACATTAAAAATGTGGAAATCAGTTTACAGACACTTCAGTGGCAAATGAATTGAAAGGTTTGCTCCTATTATGAATGACAGTCCTCACTGATACAGGCACAGCAGCTACATCCCATGGTCAGCTCAGTTGTATAATTGAATTCAAGCCACTGGATTCAATATTGCACAGTGCTCAAAGTTATTCTTCTCAATTCTTCAGAGGCTGGATGTGACAAGCTAATGCCTTCCAGTTGCCCATTTCAATTTTTGAGAAGATTCCAACTTTCAGAGGACAGAGAGGGAAATGAAGCCATTCATGGCTCATCAGACCAAATCCATGTCTCGACATAGTGCCTGTAGCTACCTGAGCAGAGCAATTTAAGCACTTGGCTCTGAAAAAGCTGCTGAATTAAAGTGGCCTCTGTCCTCGCAAGAGCAGTCACATCAGTGCATTCCGCTGGCTGTCAAGTAAAGGGATACAGGAAATGTAAAACTCAGACACATCAACATATTTACAAAGTCATATTTTAAATTACATTATTTTAGTTTATGTCCTGAAATCAGTCATATGACTGGTGAGTGAACTGAGTGATTTGTAAGCATAGTGATAGTCTGTGTGTCATGAGCTGAGGTTTTGATTGATTACATTAGATTTTAAGTTTGAAGTCTTTATTTTTGTTCTACAGTTGGATTTGGTTTTGGATTTTAGATTAGTTTTGTTATCCTTTACTCTCTTTTGTTAATCCTGTATTGTCTTGTAGATTGTGTCTCTAATGTTACTAGATGTTTATTTGTACTCTTTTTCCCTTGTGTACCTAATTTTGTTTCACATCCAGTATTTGTCTGTCCCACCCCAATGTTGTTTGCCTGTGTCTTGTTAGGTTCTTCATCCTCCTGTAAAAAGCTACAGTGTGCAGTGGTAATTGACATGTATGTGGGCAGAGCCATTCTTCCTTGTTTGCACAGTAAGCTACTGCTTCTATGTGCGAAACTAGCACATTTCAATAGACAATAGTCAGCTAACAGTTGCTTTCACACAGATTCATTGTGACAAACAGATGTTAAGCTGAATAAGCTGAGGAAACATGGTGCCATATCCGTATATCTTTGGAATAGCATGTCACTTTACATTAGTTTGAGCTTGATTTTTAGAAAAAGTGATAGCTCTATGACATATGTGACAGCCTTCCTGTTGTAGCAGCGCCTGTGGTATTTTTGAGTTATTCCTGGTTCTTGCCTTTTTGTCTTGCAGGTACAGTATAGAGACAGAATAATTAGCACAACTGCGAACACCTGGCCAGTCTCCCTGTTGTGCCTAAGACCTTGCAGTCACACTAATCACTCTCTCTGATCATCAGCCCTCCAGAACCACATTAATTCTTATGGCGCTTTTCCATTATACAGTTCGAATAAAAAAGTCTTTAATAAAGTAAATATTTGAAGAGTAAAACATTCACCAAAAACACTGGGAGCTTACAAGGAATATATGAAACCAGAGCAAGAAAAAAAAAAAGCAAGGACTTAAAATGTATCATGCAACCAAATGGCCCAACACTGACAATGGGGAGAAACTAAATACTAAATACACTAGGGAGGAAAATCAAACAAGACACAGGTGAAACACATTAAGGCGGGGCAGCCAATCACAGAAGACAGGACAGGAAGCAAAACTACACACAAGGTGCACTGGAAGGAAAAACTTCGAAATAAAACAGGAAACAAGAAACAGATTTAAAAATTCAACGTAAAGAAAACAACAAAAGAAAACTGAATAAATGTTCAGCTAAAAGTGCCATGACAATTATAATGAGTTAGAACACCGAATATCACAGCTTTGACAGTTTCCTGTAGCCATGCTATGATGACCCCGCCCACAATGAGGAGGTAATATGAAGTAATGGAAAATAACCTGCCTGATACCAAACCGAGTAGAGGCGTGTCGAGTAGTGCTAGAACTATATAATGGAAAAGCACCATTAGTTTGTGTAGTTTTAATATTACTTAATAAAATATATTACTATTCATATTTTGTTAAAACTGTGTGAGTTAGTTAGGTCTAAAGGTTGTTGTTGACCATGGGTATAGTAGTTGTACAAGAGAGCAGGATCTCGTGGTAAATTTGGCTGACCTGAGTGTGGACCAGTGATGGGATGATAAGTGGACGTGTATTCAGGAGAGATGATAACGTCTGTCTCTGTTCGGGCAGGGTTTTTAGAATGAGATCTTTCTTATCCACTGACTCATGGTCGATGATGTTGACCCTTTCCAGTCAATGCTGCTCTGATGGTCAGTCACTGCTGATGTTGTCTGATGTTGGTGCACTGTGTAGCAGGAAGCTAACAGATAACTGATAAAGTGTCTCAAACAAACTTGTAGGATGGAGGAATGATTAAAAAACCCTGAGTTGTAAGAAGGATAAATATTATCTTTGGATAAACAATAAATAATTTCAAATAAGCTATCATAGCATTATATGTTTTTACTGAAGTGAAAAATGTACTGTATTGGTATTGCTATGACAAATAAGGCTTGAATACTTGGAGGGAGTGAGGGTGCTTTTTTCTCCCAAAGTCAGCAGTGAATTGCAACAGAGGAGAGAAAAGAGGGAGCTGAGGGTACAATGAATATTGCTTCTAAAGCCAAAAACATGAATCACTTAAAAAAGGCCCATGAGACACAAAGAAACCGCTGCAACACCATTGTAGACACATACATGCTCGAAGTACTGGTGGGTGAAATTGTACTGCATAACCACAGATACAAACCTGGGGCCTGTGCTTCCCCTAAAGGGAGCGCTATAGTTGACAAAGAGTGCACAAAGGCTTTGTCGTTGCAGGGGTTGTGATGTCAAAATTGGATTTGCACATGTTAAAGGAAATCATCATAACATATTTATAGAAGACTCAAAATCCCACATGTTAAAGTATTTACTACTATTTACTATATATATTACTTTACTATTTATTTATTTATTTACCGCCCAGTCAAAACATTGGTCATTGATATGCACCTGATTTACACTTTAACAAGCTTTTAGCTGTCTTCCTGTTGGGGTTCCCAGAATAAACATAATTAATTATGTTTTTTGTGTGAAGAAAATTTGGGGGGGTGGTTCTTCTATCAAGCACACTTTCATGCCCAGTACCCATGACCTTGGCGTTATTAGCACCACACTGTGACACCAGGCGCTCTTACTGACTGTAGTTCTCCTTTGTCTTTATAACTGTTGGGCAAACAGCAGAGTGAAACCCTTCTTTAGCTTAGACATTCTTCTTCCTGTGCATGTCAGTGGTCTGCCTTTTCAGTGGAGCATTTACCTGACAACGTCATACTGATTTGCGATATCTTGGAAAAACAAAACCGAAAAAAAAAAAAGAGCCTTCCTCTACAGGTAGTGTGGCCGAGGGGTCCAAGGCGCTGGATATAAGCTCCAGTCTCTTCGGAAGTGTGGGTTCAAATCAGACAACAGTCATTTCTGTGGTTTTCTGTCAGAGGCACAGTTTGTGTCCCATAACACCTTTAAAGGTTGAACACTAAAGGAGTAATGTTAAATGTTGTGTGGCTGAGGGTTTCAAAGACATGGCTTACTGTAAAAGTCTTTGTCATTGGTTCCTTGGATTACATCCTAAAAGTTGAACACGAGTCATAGTCATCCATGGCACAGAAAAGTCTCTGTACTTTGTTAGCCAACTCAGTTCAACCGCCACCAGTGTGAAGTTTGCCAGGAGACACCAGGCTTTGTCTCCTTTGGCTTAGCAATTTTGGGAATCGTGTGTGTAAAGATATTTAATTATGCTGCTGGTGGTGGTGCACCGGCAAAGATTGTTACCTCACAGCATAAAGCTGCCCTGATTTGAATGATTCCAATTCAGACACACTCTGTGAAAGGACTTCATTTTTTTGCAGAAGGTTTTGGGGGTGAATTTTTGTGTGAAGAAACTTCGGGGTTGTGGTTTTTGTATAAAGATGATGTCAATGGTCAGTATGGGGGTCGAACCCATGACCTTGGCATTATTAGCACCACGCTCTGACCATCTGAGCTAACCGGCCCTCGTTCGGCATTATAACAAGGTTTTGAGTCGATTTCCTATTGGGTTAGCTTAGACATTCTTCTTCCTGTGCACGTCAGTGGTCTGCCTTTTCAGTGGCGCATCTTACCTGACAACGTCATAATGATTTGCGATATCTTGGAAAAACAAAACCGAAAAAGAGCCTTCCTCTACAGGTAGTGTGGCCGAGGGGTCCAAGGCGCTGGATTTAGGTTCCAGTCTCTTCGGAGGCGTGGGTTCAAATCAGACAGCAGTCATTTCAGTGGTTTTCTGTCAGAGGCACAGTTTGTGTCCCATAACACCTTTAATTGTTGAACACTAAAGGAGTAATGTAAAATGTTGTGTGGCTGAGGGTTTCAAAGACATGGCTTACTGTAAAAGTCCTTGTCATTGGTTACTTGGGTTACATCCTAAAAGTTGAACACGAGTCATAGTCATCCATGGCACAGAAAAGTCTCTGTACTTTGTTAGCCAACTCAGTTCAACCGCCACCAGTGTGAAGTTTGCCAGGAGACACCAGGCTTTGTCTCCTTTGGCTTAGCAATTTTGGGAATCGTGTGTGTAAAGATATTTAATTATGCTGCTGGTGGTGGTGCACCGGCAAAGATTGTTACCTCACAGCATAAAGCTGCCCTGATTTGAATGATTCCAATTCAGACACACTCTGTGAAAGGACTTCATTTTTTTGCAGAAGGTTTTGGGGGTGAATTTTTGTGTGAAGAAACTTCGGGGTTGTGGTTTTTGTATAAAGATGATGTCAATGGCCAGTATGGGGGTCGAACCCATGACCTTGGCGTTATTAGCACCACGCTCTGACCATCTGAGCTAACCAGCCCTCGTTCAAACAAGGTTTTGAGTCGATTTCCTATTGGGTTTCACAAAATAAACATCGTTAAGTAGGCTGCTGGTGGTGGTGCACAGTGGTGCACTGGCAAACATTGTTACCTCACATCAAAAAGCACCCCTGATTTGTGATGATTCCAATTGAGTCATACTCTGTGACTGGATGTACTATTTTTGCAGAAGGTTTGGGGAGTGGATTTTGTGTGAAGAAGCTTTGGGGTTGTCCCGCTTTGCATTGTTGGAATCTGCACACATAAATCAATGTGTACACATCATCCTCAAGCTGGGCGTGTTTCGACTTTGGCAAACTGGTCCCTGGTAGACTTACCTAAGAAGGGTTTGCCCATCTGTTGTTCTCATTTTTGTGGGGATGTCAGGAGCAGAGTGGCGCAGCGAAAGCGTGCTGGGCCCATAACCCAGAGGTCGATGGATTGAAACCATCCTCTGCTAAGGCAGTGCTATGTGTGTTCTATGCATGGTTGGCGGTAAATGCCGACACTGGGGAAGAAGCAAGGTGTGGCCATTTAGTGAAACCTCATGTCTGCAGTCCATAGACTTAATACAATTGATGGTGGTCAAACCTTACTGAGCTTTTCTGAATTTCTCCTTTGTCTTTATGACTGTTGGGCAAACAGCAGAGTGAACCCTTCTTTAGCTTAGACATTCTTCTTCCTGTGCACGTCAGTGGTCTGCCTTTTCAGTGGCGCATCTTACCTGACAACGTCATACTGATTTGCGATATCTTGGAAAAACAAAACCGAAAAAGAGCCTTCCTCTACAGGTAGTGTGGCCGAGGGGTCCAAGGCGCTGGATTTAGGCTCCAGTCTCTTCGGAGGCGTGGGTTCAAATCCCACCACTGCCTTCAGACCACAGTCATTTCACTGGTTTTCTGTCAGAGGCACAGTTTGTGTCCCATAACACCTTTAATGGTTGAACACTAAAGGAGTAATGTAAAATGTTGTGTGGCTGAGGGTTTCAAAGACATGGCTTACTGTAAAAGTCCTTGTCATTGGTTACTTGGGTTACATCCTTAAAGTTGAACACGAGTCATAGTCATCCATGGCACAGAAAAGTCTCTGTACTTTGTTAGCCAACTCAGTTCTACTGCCACCAGTGTGAAGTTTGCCAGGAGACACCAGGCATTGTCAACTTTGGCTTAGCAATTTTGGGAATCGTGTGTGTAAAGATATTTAATTATGCTGCTGGTGGTGGTGCACCGGCAAAGATTGTTACCTCACAGCATAAAGCTGCCCTGATTTGAATGATTCCAATTCAGACACACTCTGTGAAAGGACTTCATTTTTTTGCAGAAGGTTTTGGGGGTGAATTTTTGTGTGAAGAAACTTCAGGGTTGTGGTTTTTGTATAAAGATGATGTCAATGGCCAGTATGGGGGTCGAACCCATGACCTTGGCGTTATTAGCACCACGCTCTGACCATCTGAGCTAACCGGCCCTCGTTCGGCATTATAACAAGGTTTTGAGTCGATTTCCTATTAGGTTTCACAAAATAAACATCGTTAAGTAGGCTGCTGGTGGTGGTGCACAGTGGTGCACTGGCAAACATTGTTACCTCACATCAAAAAGCACCCCTGATTTGTGATGATTCCAATTGAGTCATACTCTGTGACTGGATGTACTATTTTTGCAGAAGGTTTGGAGAGTGGATTTTGTGTGAAGAAGCTTTGGGGTTGTCCCGCTTTGCATTGTTGGAATCTGCACACATAAATCAATGTGTACACATGATCCTCAAGCTGGGCGTGTTTCGACTTTGGCAAACTGGTCCCTGGTAGACTTACCTAAGAAGAGTTTGCCCATCTGTTGTTCTCATTTTTGGAGGGAGGTCAGGAGCAGAGTGGCGCAGCGGAAGCGTGCTGGGCCCATAACCCAGAGGTCGATGGATCGAAACCATCCTCTGCTAAGGCAGTGCTATGTGTGTTCTACGCATGGTTGGCGGTAAATGCCGACACTGGGGTAGAAGCAAGGTGTGGCCATTTAGTGAAACCTCATGTCTGCAGTCCATAGACTTAATACAATTGATGGTGGTCAAACCTTGCTGTGGTTTTCTGAATTTCTCCTTTGTCTTTATGACTGTTGGGCACTGGCAAACATTGTTACCTCACATCAAAAAGCACCCCTATTTTTGTGATGATTCCAATTGAGTCTTACTCTGTGACTGGATGTACTATTTTTGCAGAAGGTTTGGAGAGTGGATTTTGTGTGAAGAAGCTTTGGGGTTGTCCCGCTTTGCATTGTTGGAATCTGCACACATAAATCAATGTGTACACATGATCCTCAAGCTGGGCGTGTTTCGACTTTGGCAAACTGGTCCCTGGTAGACTTACCTAAGAAGAGTTTGCCCATCTGTTGTTCTCATTTTTGGAGGGAGGTCAGGAGCGCTTTGTGTAAAGATATTTAATTATGCTGCTGGTGGTGGTGCACCGGCAAATATTGTTACCTCACAGCATGAAGCTGCCCTGATTTGAATGATTCCAATTCAGACACACTCTGTGAAAGGACTTCATCTTTTTGCAGAAGGTTTTGGGGGTGAATTTTTGTGTGAAGAAACTTCGGGGTTGTGGTTTTTGTATAAAGATGATGTCAATGGCCAGTATGGGGGTCGAACCCATGACCTTGGCGTTATTAGCACCACGCTCTGACCATCTGAGCTAACCGGCCCTCGTTCGGCATTATAACAAGGTTTTGAGTCGATTTCCTATTGGGTTTCACAAAATAAACATCGTTAAGTAGGCTGCTGGTGGTGGTGCACAGTGGTGCACTGGCAAACATTGTTACCTCACATCAAAAAGCACCCCTGATTTGTGATGATTCCATTTGAGTCATACTCTGTGACTGGATGTACTATTTTTGCAGAAGGTTTGGAGAGTGGATTTTGTGTGAAGAAGCTTTGGGGTTGTCCCGCTTTGCATTGTTGGAATCTGCACACATAAATCAATGTGTACACATGATCCTCAAGCTGGGCGTGTTTCGACTTTGGCAAACTGGTCCCTGGTAGACTTACCTAAGAAGAGTTTGCCCATCTGTTGTTCTCATTTTTGGGGGAGGTCAGGAGCAGAGTGGCGCAGCGGAAGCGTGCTGGGCCCATAACCCAGAGGTCGATGGATCGAAACCATCCTCTGCTAAGCCAGTGCTATGTGTGTTCTATGCATGGTTGGCGGTAAATGCCGACACTGGGGAGAAGCAAGGTGTGGCCATTTAGTGAAACCTCATGTCTGCAGTCCATAGACTTAATACAATTGATGGTGGTCAAACCTTGCTGTGCTTTTCTGAATTTCTCCTTTGTCTTTATGACTGTTGGGCAAACAGCAGAGTGAACCCTTCTTTAGCTTAGACATTCTTCTACCTGTGCACGTCAGTGGTCTGCCTTTTCAGTGGCGCATCTTACCTGACAACGTCATACTGATTTGCGATATCTTGGAAAAACAAAACCGAAAAAGAGCCTTCCTCTACAGGTAGTGTGGCCGAGGGGTCCAAGGCGCTGGATTTAGGCTCCAGTCTCTTCGGAGGCGTGGGTTCAAATCAGACAACAGTCGTTTTCTGTCAGAGGCACAGTTTGTGTCCCATAACACCTTTAATTGTTGAACACTAAAGGAGTAATGTTAAATGTTGTGTGGCTGAGGGTTTCAAAGACATCGCTTACTGTAAAAGTCCTTGTCATTGGTTACTTGGATTACATCCTAAAAGTTGAACACGAGTCATAGTCATCCATGGCACAGAAAAGTCTCTGTACTTTGTTAGCCAACTCAGTTCAACCGCCACCAGTGTGAAGTTTGCCAGGAGACACCAGGCTTTGTCTCCTTTGGCTTAGCAATTTTGGGAATCGTGTGTGTAAAGATATTTAATTATGCTGCTGGTGGTGGTGCACCGGCAAAGATTGTTACCTCACAGCATAAAGCTGCCCTGATTTGAATGATTCCAATTCAGACACACTCTGTGAAAGGACTTCATTTTTTTGCAGAAGGTTTTGGGGGTGAATTTTTGTGTGAAGAAACTTCGGGGTTGTGGTTTTTGTATAAAGATGATGTCAATGGCCAGTATGGGGGTCGAACCCATGACCTTGGCGTTATTAGCACCACGCTCTGACCATCTGAGCTAACCGGCCCTCGTTCGGCATTATAACAAGGTTTTGAGTCGATTTCCTATTGGGTTTCACAAAATAAACATCGTTAAGTAGGCTGCTGGTGGTGGTGCACAGTGGTGCACTGGCAAACATTGTTACCTCACATCAAAAAGCACCCCTGATTTGTGATGATTCCAATTGAGTCATACTCTGTGACTGGATGTACTATTTTTGCAGAAGGTTTGGAGAGTGGATTTTGTGTGAAGAAGCTTTGGGGTTGTCCCGCTTTGCATTGTTGGAATCTGCACACATAAATCAATGTGTACACATGATCCTCAAGCTGGGCGTGTTTCGACTTTGGCAAACTGGTCCCTGGTAGACTTACCTAAGAAGAGTTTGCCCATCTGTTGTTCTCATTTTTGGAGGGAGGTCAGGAGCAGAGTGGCGCAGCGGAAGCGTGCTGGGCCCATAACCCAGAGGTCGATGGATCGAAACCATCCTCTGCTAAGGCAGTGCTATGTGTGTTCTACGCATGGTTGGCGGTAAATGCCGACACTGGGGAAGAAGCAAGGTGTGGCCATTTAGTGAAACCTCATGTCTGCAGTCCATAGACTTAATACAATTGATGGTGGTCAAACCTTGCTGTGCTCTTCTGAATTTCTCCTTTGTCTTTATGACTGTTGGGCAAACAGCAGAGTGAACCCTTCTTTAGCTTAGACATTCTTCTTCCTGTGCACGTCAGTGGTCTGCCTTTTCAGTGGCGCATCTTACCTGACAACGTCATACTGATTTGCGATATCTTGGAAAAACAAAACCGAAAAAGAGCCTTCCTCTACAGGTAGTGTGGCCAAGGGGTCCAAGGCGCTGGATTTAGGCTCCAGTCTCTTCTGAGGTGTGGGTTCAAATCAGACAACAGTCATTTCAGTCGTTTTCTGTCAGAGGCACAGTTTGTGTCCCGTAACACCTTTAATTGTTGAACACTAAAGGAGTAATGTTAAATGTTGTGTGGCTGAGGGTTTCAAAGACATGGCTTACTGTAAAAGTCCTTGTCATTGGTTACTTGGATTACATCCTAAAAGTTGAACACGAGTCATAGTCTTCCATGGCACAGAAAAGTCTCTGTACTTTGTTAGCCAACTCAGTTCAACAGCCACCAGTGTGAAGTTTGCCAGGAGACACCAGGCTTTGTCTCCTTTGGCTTAGCAATTTTGGGAATCGTGTGTGTAAAGATATTTAATTATGCTGCTGGTGGTGGTGCACCGGCAAAGATTGTTACCTCACAGCATAAAGCTGCCCTGATTTGAATGATTCCAATTCAGACACACTCTGTGAAAGGACTTCATTTTTTTGCAGAAGGTTTTGGGGGTGAATTTTTGTGTGAAGAAACTTCGGGGTTGTGGTTTTTGTATAAAGATGATGTCAATGGCCAGTATGGGGGTCGAACCCATGACCTTGGCGTTATTAGCACCACGCTCTGACCATCTGAGCTAACCGGCCCTCGTTCGGCATTATAACAAGGTTTTGAGTCGATTTCCTATTGGGTTTCACAAAATAAACATCGTTAAGTAGGCTGCTGGTGGTGGTGCACTGGCAAACATTGTTACCTCACATCAAAAAGCACCCCTGATTTGTGATGATTCCAATTGAGTCATACTCTGTGACTGGATGTACTATTTTTGCAGAAGGTTTGGAGAGTGGATTTTGTGTGAAGAAGCTTTGGGGTTGTCCCGCTTTGCATTGTTGGAATCTGCACACATAAATCAATGTGTACACATGATCCTCAAGCTGGGCGTGTTTCGACTTTGGCAAACTGGTCCCTGGTAGACTTACCTAAGAAGAGTTTGCCCATCTGTTGTTCTCATTTTTGGAGGGAGGTCAGGAGCGCTTTGTGTAAAGATATTTAATTATGCTGCTGGTGGTGGTGCACCGGCAAATATTGTTACCTCACAGCATGAAGCTGCCCTGATTTGAATGATTCCAATTCAGACACACTCTGTGAAAGGACTTCATCTTTTTGCAGAAGGTTTTGGGGGTGAATTTTTGTGTGAAGAAACTTCGGGGTTGTGGTTTTTGTATAAAGATGATGTCAATGGCCAGTATGGGGGTCGAACCCATGACCTTGGCGTTATTAGCACCACGCTCTGACCATCTGAGCTAACCGGCCCTCGTTCGGCATTATAACAAGGTTTTGAGTCGATTTCCTATTGGGTTTCACAAAATAAACATCGTTAAGTAGGCTGCTGGTGGTGGTGCACTGGCAAACATTGTTACCTCACATCAAAAAGCACCCCTGATTGTTTCGACTTTGGCAAACTGGTCCCTGGTAGACTTACCTAAGAAGAGTTTGCCCATCTGTTGTTCTCATTTTTGGGGGGAGGTCAGGAGCAGAGTGGCGCAGCGGAAACGTGCACGTCAGTGGTCTGCCTTTTCAGTGGCGCATCTTACCTGACAACGTCATACTGATTTGCGATATCTTGGAAAAACAAAACCGAAAAAGAGCCTTCCTCTACAGGTAGTGTGGCCGAGGGGTCCAAGGCGCTGGATTTAGGCTCCAGTCTCTTCGGAGGCGTGGGTTCAAATCAGACAGCAGTCATTTCAGTCGTTTTCTGTCAGAGGCACAGTTTGTGTCCCATAACACCTTTAATTGTTGAACACTGAAGGAGTAATGTTAAATGTTGTGTGGCTGAGGGTTTCAAAGACATGGCTTACTGTAAAAGTCCTTGTCATTGGTTACTTGGATTACATCCTAAAAGTTGAACACGAGTCATAGTCTTCCATGGCACAGAAAAGTCTCTGTACTTTGTTAGCCAACTCAGTTCAACAGCCACCAGTGTGAAGTTTGCCAGGAGACACCAGGCTTTGTCTCCTTTGGCCTAGCAATTTTGGGAATCGTGTGTGTAAAGATATTTAATTATGCTGCTGGTGGTGGTGCACCGGCAAAGATTGTTACCTCACAGCATAAAGCTGCCCTGATTTGAATGATTCCAATTCAGACACACTCTGTGAAAGGACTTCATCTTTTTGCAGAAGGTTTTGGGGGTGAATTTTTGTGTGAAGAAACTTCGGGGTTGTGGTTTTTGTATAAAGATGATGTCAATGGCCAGTATGGGGGTCGAACCCATGACCTTGGCGTTATTAGCACCACGCTCTGACCATCTGAGCTAACCGGCCCTCGTTCGGCATTATAACAAGGTTTTGAGTCGATTTCCTATTGGGTTTCACAAAATAAACATCGTTAAGTAGGCTGCTGGTGGTGGTGCACTGGCAAACATTGTTACCTCACATCAAAAAGCACCCCTGATTGTTTCGACTTTGGCAAACTGGTCCCTGGTAGACTTACCTAAGAAGAGTTTGCCCATCTGTTGTTCTCATTTTTGGGGGGAGGTCAGGAGCAGAGTGGCGCAGCGGAAACGTGCACGTCAGTGGTCTGCCTTTTCAGTGGCGCATCTTACCTGACACCGTCATACTGATTTGCGATATCTTGGAAAAACAAAACCGAAAAAGAGCTTTCCTCTACAGGTAGTGTGGCCGAGGGGTCCAAGGCGCTGGATTTAGGCTCCAGTCTCTTCGGAGGCGTGGGTTCAAATCAGACAACAGTCATTTCAGTGGTTTTCTGTCAGAGGCACAGTTTGTGTCCCATAACACCTTTAATTGTTGAACACTAAAGGAGTAATGTTAAATGTTGTGTGGCTGAGGGTTTCAAAGACATGGCTCACTCTAAAAGTCCTTGTCATTGATTACTTGGATTACATCCTAAAAGTTGAACAGTCGTCATAGTCATACATGGCACAGAAAAGTCTCTGTACTTTGTTAGCCAACTCAGTTCAACTGCCACCAGTGTAAAGTTTGCCAGGAGACACCAGGCTTTGTCTCCTTTGGCCTAGCAATTTTGGGAATCGTGTGTGTAAAGATATTTAATTATGCTGCTGGTGGTGGTGCACCGGCAAAGATTGTTACCTCACAGCATGAAGCTGCCCTGATTTGAATGATTCCAATTCAGACACACTCTGTGAAAGGACTTCATCTTTTTGCAGAAGGTTTTGGGGGTGAATGTTTGTGTGAAGAAACTTCGGGGTTGTGGTTTTTGTATAAAGATGATGTCAATGGCCAGTATGGGGGTCGAACCCATGACCTTGGCGTTATTAGCACCACGCTCTGACCATCTGAGCTAACCGGCCCTCGTTCGGCATTATAACAAGGTTTTGAGTCGATTTCCTATTGGGTTTCACAAAATAAACATCGTTAAGTAGGCTGCTGGTGGTGGTGCACAGTGGTGCACTGGCAAACATTGTTACCTCACATCAAAAAGCACCCCTGATTTGTGATGATTCCAATTGAGTCATACTCTGTGACTGGATGTACTATTTTTGCAGAAGGTTTGGAGAGTGGATTTTGTGTGAAGAAGCTTTGGGGTTGTCCCGCTTTGCATTGTTGGAATCTGCACACATAAATCAATGTGTACACATGATCCTCAAGCTGGGCGTGTTTCGACTTTGGCAAACTGGTCCCTGGTAGACTTACCTAAGAAGAGTTTGCCCATCTGTTGTTCTCATTTTTGGGGGGAGGTCAGGAGCAGAGTGGCGCAGCGGAAGCGTGCTGGGCCCATAACCCAGAGGTCGATGGATCGAAACCATCCTCTGCTAAGCCAGTGCTATGTGTGTTCTATGCATGGTTGGCGGTAAATGCCGACACTGGGGAAGAAGCAAGGTGTGGCCATTTAGTGAAACCTCATGTCTGCAGTCCATAGACTTAATACAATTGATGGTGGTCAAACCTTGCTGTGCTTTTCTGAATTTCTCCTTTGTCTTTATGACTGTTGGGCAAACAGCAGAGTGAACCCTTCTTTAGCTTAGACATTCTTCTACCTGTGCACGTCAGTGGTCTGCCTTTTCAGTGGCGCATCTTACCTGACAACGTCATACTGATTTGCGATATCTTGGAAAAACAAAACCGAAAAAGAGCCTTCCTCTACAGGTAGTGTGGCCGAGGGGTCCAAGGCGCTGGATTTAGGCTCCAGTCTCTTCGGAGGCGTGGGTTCAAATCCCACCACTGCCATCGGACAACAGTCATTTCAGTGGTTTTCTGTCAGAGGCACAGTTTGTGTCCCATAACACCTTTAATTGTTGAACACTAAAGGAGTAATGTTAAATGTTGTGTGGCTGAGGGTTTCAAAGACATGGCTCACTCTAAAAGTCCTTGTCATTGATTATTTGGATTACATCCTAAAAGTTGAACAGTCGTCATAGTCATACATGGCACAGAAAAGTCTCTGTACTTTGTTAGCCAACTCAGTTCAACTGCCACCAGTGTAAAGTTTGCCAGGAGACACCAGGCTTTGTCTCCTTTGGCCTAGCAATTTTGGGAATCGTGTGTGTAAAGATATTTAATTATGCTGCTGGTGGTGGTGCACCGGCAAAGATTGTTACCTCACAGCATGAAGCTGCCCTGATTTGAATGATTCCAATTCAGACACACTCTGTGAAAGGACTTCATCTTTTTGCAGAAGGTTTTGGGGGTGAATTTTTGTGTGAAGAAACTTCGGGGTTGTGGTTTTTGTATAAAGATGATGTCAATGGCCAGTATGGGGGTCGAACCCATGACCTTGGCGTTATTAGCACCACGCTCTGACCATCTGAGCTAACCGGCCCTCGTTCGGCATTATAACAAGGTTTTGAGTCGATTTCCTATTGGGTTTCACAAAATAAACATCGTTAAGTAGGCTGCTGGTGGTGGTGCACAGTGGTGCACTGGCAAACATTGTTACCTCACATCAAAAAGCACCCCTGATTTGTGATGATTCCAATTGAGTCATACTCTGTGACTGGATGTACTATTTTTGCAGAAGGTTTGGAGAGTGGATTTTGTGTGAAGAAGCTTTGGGGTTGTCCCGCTTTGCATTGTTGGAATCTGCACACATAAATCAATGTGTACACATGATCCTCAAGCTGGGCGTGTTTCGACTTTGGCAAACTGGTCCCTGGTAGACTTACCTAAGAAGAGTTTGCCCATCTGTTGTTCTCATTTTTGGGGGGAGGTCAGGAGCAGAGTGGCGCAGCGGAAGCGTGCTGGGCCCATAACCCAGAGGTCGATGGATCGAAACCATCCTCTGCTAAGCCAGTGCTATGTGTGTTCTATGCATGGTTGGCGGTAAATGCCGACACTGGGGAAGAAGCAAGGTGTGGCCATTTAGTGAAACCTCATGTCTGCAGTCCATAGACTTAATACAATTGATGGTGGTCAAACCTTGCTGTGCTTTTCTGAATTTCTCCTTTGTCTTTATGACTGTTGGGCAAACAGCAGAGTGAACCCTTCTTTAGCTTAGACATTCTTCTACCTGTGCACGTCAGTGGTCTGCCTTTTCAGTGGCGCATCTTACCTGACAACGTCATACTGATTTGCGATATCTTGGAAAAACAAAACCGAAAAAGAGCCTTCCTCTACAGGTAGTGTGGCCGAGGGGTCCAAGGCGCTGGATTTAGGCTCCAGTCTCTTCGGAGGCGTGGGTTCAAATCCCACCACTGCCATCGGACAACAGTCATTTCAGTGGTTTTCTGTCAGAGGCACAGTTTGTGTCCCATAACACCTTTAATTGTTGAACACTAAAGGAGTAATGTTAAATGTTGTGTGGCTGAGGGTTTCAAAGACATGGCTCACTCTAAAAGTCCTTGTCATTGATTATTTGGATTACATCCTAAAAGTTGAACAGTCGTCATAGTCATACATGGCACAGAAAAGTCTCTGTACTTTGTTAGCCAACTCAGTTCAACTGCCACCAGTGTAAAGTTTGCCAGGAGACACCAGGCTTTGTCTCCTTTGGCCTAGCAATTTTGGGAATCGTGTGTGTAAAGATATTTAATTATGCTGCTGGTGGTGGTGCACCGGCAAAGATTGTTACCTCACAGCATGAAGCTGCCCTGATTTGAATGATTCCAATTCAGACACACTCTGTGAAAGGACTTCATCTTTTTGCAGAAGGTTTTGGTGGTGAATTTTTGTGTGAAGAAACTTTGGGGTTGTGGTTTTTGTATAAAGATGATGTCAATGGCCAGTATGGGGGTCGAACCCATGACCTTGGCGTTATTAGCACCACGCTCTGACCATCTGAGCTAACCGGCCCTCGTTCGGCATTATAACAAGGTTTTGAGTCGATTTCCTATTGGGTTTCACAAAATAAACATCGTTAAGTAGGCTGCTGGTGGTGGTGCACTGGCAAACATTGTTACCTCACATCAAAAAGCACCCCTGATTTGTGATGATTCCAATTGAGTCATACTCTGTGACTGGATGTACTATTTTTGCAGAAGGTTTGGAGAGTGGATTTTGTGTGAAGAAGCTTTGGGGTTGTCCCGCTTTGCATTGTTGGAATCTGCACACATAAATCAATGTGTACACATGATCCTCAAGCTGGGCGTGTTTCGACTTTGGCAAACTGGTCCCTGGTAGACTTACCTAAGAAGAGTTTGCCCATCTGTTGTTCTCATTTTTGGGGGGAGGTCAGGAGCAGAGTGGCGCAGCGGAAGTGTGCTGGGCCCATAACCCAGAGGTCGATGGATCGAAGCCATCCTCTGCTAAGGCAGTGCTATGTGTGTTCTATGCATGGTTGGCGGTAAATGCCTACACTGGGGTAGAAGCAAGGTGTGGCCATTTAGTGAAACCTCATGTCTGCAGTCCATATACTTAATACAATTGATGGTGGTCAAACCTTGCTGTGCTTTTCTGAATTTCTCCTTTGTCTTTATGACTGTTGGGCAAACAGCAGAATGAACCCTTCTTTAGCTTAGACATTCTTCTTCCTGTGCACGTCAGTGGTCTGCCTTTTCAGTGGAGCATCTTACCTGACAACGTCATACTGATTTGCGATATCTTGGAAAAACAAAACCGAAAAAGAGCCTTCCTCTACAGGTAGTGTGGCCGAGGGGTCCAAGGCGCTGGATTTAGGCTCCAGTCTCTTCGGAGGCGTGGGTTCAAATCAGACAACAGTCAGTCGTTTTCTGTCAGAGGCACAGTTTGTGTCCCATAACACCTTTAATTGTTGAACACTAAAGGAGTAATGTTAAATGTTGTGTGGCTGAGGGTTTCAAAGACATGGCTTACTGTAAAAGTCCTTGTCATTGGTTACTTGGATTACATCCTAAAAGTTGAACACGAGTCATAGTCATCCATGGCACAGAAAAGTCTCTGTACTTTGTTAGCCAACTCAGTTCAACCGCCACCAGTGTGAAGTTTGCCAGGAGACACCAGGCTTTGTCTCCTTTGGCTTAGCAATTTTGGGAATCGTGTGTGTAAAGATATTTAATTATGCTGCTGGTGGTGGTGCACCGGCAAAGATTGTTACCTCACAGCATGAAGCTGCCCTGATTTGAATGATTCCAATTCAGACACACTCTGTGAAAGGACTTCATCTTTTTGCAGAAGGTTTTGGTGGTGAATTTTTGTGTGAAGAAACTTTGGGGTTGTGGTTTTTGTATAAAGATGATGTCAATGGCCAGTATGGGGGTCGAACCCATGACCTTGGCGTTATTAGCACCACGCTCTGACCATCTGAGCTAACCGGCCCTCGTTCGGCATTATAACAAGGTTTTGAGTCGATTTCCTATTGGGTTTCACAAAATAAACATCGTTAAGTAGGCTGCTGGTGGTGGTGCACTGGCAAACATTGTTACCTCACATCAAAAAGCACCCCTGATTTGTGATGATTCCAATTGAGTCATACTCTGTGACTGGATGTACTATTTTTGCAGAAGGTTTGGAGAGTGGATTTTGTGTGAAGAAGCTTTGGGGTTGTCCCGCTTTGCATTGTTGGAATCTGCACACATAAATCAATGTGTACACATGATCCTCAAGCTGGGCGTGTTTCGACTTTGGCAAACTGGTCCCTGGTAGACTTACCTAAGAAGAGTTTGCCCATCTGTTGTTCTCATTTTTGGGGGGAGGTCAGGAGCAGAGTGGCGCAGCGGAAGCGTGCTGGGCCCATAACCCAGAGGTCGATGGATCGAAACCATCCTCTGCTAAGCCAGTGCTATGTGTGTTCTATGCATGGTTGGCGGTAAATGCCGACACTGGGGTAGAAGCAAGGTGTGGCCATTTAGTGAAACCTCATGTCTGCAGTCCATAGACTTAATACAATTGATGGTGGTCAAACCTTGCTGTGCTTTTCTGAATTTCTCCTTTGTCTTTATGACTGTTGGGCAAACAGCAGAATGAACCCTTCTTTAGCTTAGACATTCTTCTTCCTGTGCATGTCAGTGGTCTGCCTTTTCAGTGGCGCATCTTACCTGACAACGTCATACTGACTTGCGATATCTTGGAAAAACAAAACCGAAAAAGAGCCTTCCTCTACAGGTAGTGTGGCCGAGG
>NW_025322361.1:0-10000 GCF_019176455.1 Solea senegalensis
GTTCCCTAAAATTCCCACTGCTATTCCTAAGTCTTCTCCTCTTCCTCATCTTTCTTACTGCTTCTTCCTGCCCTTTTATCCTTCATGTATTCTAATATCGCTGCTGACACTGCTCTCATCCTCACTGCAAAATGCTGCTGGAATAGGTTCCTACAACCTATCTACCCCAGGCACTACCCCTCTTTTCCCCACAATTGTGAGGATAGCTCTCAGCTACCATGGGCTCACCAAGTTCAAACAGGAGGTGCAGCAAATACATGACACATGTGCTACTTTTGTTATGGTCCTACAAACATGCTGCAACACTTTCTTGGACTCTTCATGAAACAGTAGTGGAGATAGAACAATTGTGTATGAAGTCTTAGCACATAGAGCAAGGCAACCAGCACACTTTCACTTCTTCTTTCCCCTACACACACACAGATAAGGAACAATCATTTGAGCTGTTCATACAACCACTGGATAGTTGTATCTTTGAAAGGCAAGAATGACTCACTGAGACAAACAAGAAACCAAATGAAGAATATAGAAAATGAACATGCTATAAAATCTTACCTCATGTATCCTTCTCCCAGAAATTGAGCCAAACTGGAATATTTTCTGTCTACTACATTTTCGACAACCTAATATGAGGAAAAGAGAAGAAAAGTTTATGAAGCCATGAATGCAATGCTTTGTAGCTTCATCAAATATCAAAGTACTGACTTTTTAGTCAAGAAGTGGATTTATGTTAGGTGATCTGTATTCTCTTTTGTCCTTTGTTTTCGCCACACTGCAAGATGAACCGCACTGGGTTTTCATAGGACTGAAGTCACATTGTCAAAACTCTTCATAAACTTAATGTTTACTGTTTTCATAACTGTTAAAACATATTCAAAACACTTAGAG
This sequence comes from Solea senegalensis, assembly GCF_019176455.1. NCBI lineage: Eukaryota > Metazoa > Chordata > Actinopteri > Pleuronectiformes > Soleidae > Solea > Solea senegalensis. Next base: position 889 of record NW_025322361.1, read on the forward strand.
TTCTTGAATTTCTGCACTAACCATGTTGAAATATATATATGTAGAAAATATCTTAGTATAAATGAATCCAAGATAAAATGAAATAATCATTCCAAACAGCTGCCAAATCCAGGAGAGAGGAAGGACTAGCGTCACATTCCTGTACAGTATAAATCATTATACTACACGTGTTGCTTTGTTGTGTAATTATTATAGTTGCAGCCCTGGAATTTCATCAACTTGTTTTTGCTTTCAAAAGTACTGTAAATGACTTGACACAGAGATATAGACAAAGGAAATGGAAGCAAATGAAATAATATTCTTAACGTGTAACAAATAGTTAGTTGATCCTACGTGTCAAAAACTGAGATCATACATTATATACACAATAAACATTGTAGTGTACTTGTACATGCATTATGCTGGGCTTTTGCTGGACAATGAATGCGCTTCCATGCCAATTCTTTGATGGACTGAATCAATGAGGAAACGGCTTATGTGATACACAGAGAAAGTAAAACATTTGTTTTCCTTTGCTTGGTGCGTACCTTTACTCAATTTCTGCTAGTTGTTACAATGTGTTACGTGTGACAGTGTGTGTTTTCTGGCTGAGAATTGTTGCCAGTGTTTTGGTCCAACAAGCTGATTTTGACGCATGAAATGTTTTGCTGGTTTGAGAGGTGAGATTAACTGTTTGGACAAGATGCATTTTGGTAATGCGACTGCATGTGGCTTCACTACTGATCACTGCAAGTTAGCAAAGACAAGTCAGAAATCAACATTAATCATGTCTCTGGTTAATGTTAATGTAAACTGTGGCCGCTTCAGAGTGCCAACCAACACTCAGGTCATTAAATATAGAAGAATAGAATATTGTGTACTGGATCCTGATTCAATGACCCGAATGAAGCCTGGCTTTTCCAACCAATAATTGCCCAAAGTCAAATGAGTCTGGGAGCCAATTTATTAATGCATACAAAACAAAACTGACCCTTTTTCTTCTTAAGCCCCTCCTTTTTTAACTGGGAGTCATTTCCTCTCTTCCTCTTCTTCATTGCTGCAACAGTGGTAGAGGTAGAAGAAGAAGAAGAAGAGAGAGACGGACAAGGGACAAGGTTCAGGACAAATACAGTCTCCTAGGTGTGGTCACGTTGCTCCATGGCGAGGCTGCTGTGCTGCTCCTCGTCCTGGCTGTGGCCCATACCCTCGACGGGGCTGTCACCCTGCTCCATGGTGGGGTTATCAGGCTCTGCTGATGGGTCAGTGTTGGGCTGCGGTTCTGTTGAGGTCATTCAAATATATTTTTCAATTCTTCTCAAATGAAAACTCAAATATATGTTTCAAACAAAGGCATTCTGAACAAAAAATCTTGCTCTTACCCTTAGTCAAAAGAAATTCATAAGCCCTCCTCATCTTCTCCAAGAAGTTTTTGGTGGTAGATGTGAGGGGCAAATGGGTTATTATGTCAGCTACCCACTTGTTAGAGGCCTTCTTGTCTTTTTTTCCCATAAATAAAATGGGCTTGTAGCCTATGGCCTCAAGTTTTCGCACCTGAAATAAAAAGTAACCAGTTGGCACACATTAGTTAAACCCATAGCATGATTGGACACTTTAGTACTGTAGCAAGCATTTAATGGCAGTTAATGGAGTACAGTGGAAGAAAAGGAGCCGCGACTTGTTTGATTTAGATCAAATGAATAAAAATGAGCCTTTTCACTTACTGCAATACGGGCTGAATCAATAATGCGGCCAACATTCCGGTTTGGGACGATACCTTGACCCCACTTGCTGTCCAATGATGCTGTCTTTTCCTTCAACTTCTTCTTCATTGACAGGCTCACATAACACATGCTGCAAGTTTTGAGGCTTGCAGCATTGAGTGTCTGGCAAGATGGACAGGGCCTGAACTTTGGACGTGTCATGACACACACTGATATAAACAAAAACAAGACAGATAACAAGATATTTTTTTACAGACAAGAACTTAATACTGACAGAAAGATACACAAACAGCAACAGAAAGACTGACAAGTACAACACAGCACGGGCAGGATAACAAGACAGACAGACGTGGCTCTAAAAAGTGCCTTTGGTTTGCGTTTTAGAAACGATGCTTCAAGGAGGGACAAATGGAAGAAGACAATTGAAGGACCTGTTGGAGAGAAAACACTTTGAACCAACTATTCAGAATTGAACAGCCTAGATTTGACATCTGTGTTCTCCTCATCAGAACGTTGACATCATACTTAAGACTACCAACATACTGACCGTTCACACTACTCATTTCAATTCAATTCAATTCAAATGGGCTTCATAGGCATGCAGGTTTAAATAACAATGAATCACTACTCTCCATTTATGATATGCTGGACTGCTAAGTTATAAAGCAATTATGTATAGCCTATATTCTATTCTATTTACATTGTACTATTTTACTATGACTGTGCCCAGAATGATTCCATTGTGCTAGGGACCACAATGGAAATGAGCCTATGGGCTTTATTGTGTCATCCCTGACTATTTTGTATTTGAATCTATGACACACAGAGTGCTTGATTCATACTATATCAATAATGGTCAAATCAAATCAATCAATCCAAACTTTGACCCAGTAAGCCAGTGTACAAATGGTTCAGACAGTTTCATGTCAGTCTTCTACAGCCCTTCAAATGAAGTGGTGGGCCTACGTATATAACATAAAGTTGAATTGAGCACGGAAAAAGCATCATGTGCTAACTACTGGCTTACAGCATCACGTGTTAGCTAACCCTACGTGCATTTGGTGCAGCAAGTTATACCTCAATGTCTTAAATAGTTACTGTACATCAAATGATTACCCTGCTCTCCTAAAGATGCTAACAAAAACTTATTTTCTTGACCTGACACATTTTAAGGCGTACATTTAAGGATTTTATCTCGATATGTCACCTGTCTAATTAATTTATCAGTGTACTTACCGAGGGGGAAAACAGCAATGGGACGCTGCATCTGGGTTGCCAGGTCTAAGACAGAATCAGCCCGAAATCTACAAGATCCATGTGTGAATGTGCTGATCTGAAGTTAGTTTGGTAGGATTTAGGAATAAATTAAGTATATCACTTAACATATGGGTTTCTATATATTCCCCATATAATGTGAATGCAAAAATAGGTCTACCCCAGCCAGCAGACAAAGACTTCAACCCGCGGGACTTCAATTCCGTAGGAATAGCGCGGACATGGCAACGCCGTCTCATCGCATACAATTACGTCACACACTTCTGATTTAGAAAAAAGTACACTTTTCCCAATAAAAATAATAATCTTTACTTTTGCATCATTCTTTAAAAATACTATGGCTCGTGTTGTGATAAGAACTGCTTGCGAATCCCTGCTGTGACTGCAGATTTCCACAAAAGTGGGCCAAAATACGTTTCTTGAGTATTAAATAATCTCTGTAATCGCGATTACAAACCTCAGAGACAGAGAAATAAAAAGCATTTGAGCCTATTATTTGCTGTAATATTGCCTAATTGTTGTATGGCCTAACACAATACTCAAATCATATAATTTATTGTAACCAATCAATCAATCAATCGATCAGCAATATTGCCCCGTATTCATCAGCACACAACGGACTGCGGTCTCCCCGACTCGGTCCCGTGGCGTCATATGCAGATGTTATGGGAGCTCTATAGAAGTCAACCTGACTACCCCAAGCGTTGAAAATTGACGCTAAAGGGGTACCCAGTACGTTAAGAACTGACGTGAGGGGACACTGCCCGATCGTCACGCATGGGACGACTTGGGAGTGAGACCGTGTTGGTCCTGAAGACAGAGACGTCCATCCCCAATTACACAGTGCGACCACCTGGAGAGCTTCTTGATCCAGGAGAGAGCCTTGACCTGTCTGCTGCAAACAGAGAACCACTCTCATACACAAGTCCAACGCTGATGTGTCTGCCATGGTTGTCAACCTCCTCTGCAAGGGCTCTGCAAAGCTCTTGGTTTAGAAGAACAAGCTGAAGCTATTATACACCTCATCCAAGTCCAAAGGCCACAAAGCTACAGCATAGCTACTGTCAGAGTGGGAACAATGATGCATGTGTGCTGCAGGTAAAGGGTTTTCTAGTCTTCTAGTCTAGATGACCACTCAAACCCCATCACACACACTTTCATACAGCACATCTATGTGCAGCACATTTTTCTATCTGCCAGCACAGACGGCAGAAGCAGGAATCGAACCCCCAACCCTTACGTTGAAAGACGACTGGCTCTACCACTGAGCTACAACACCTCTGGACCTGTGGTCCGATACAAACCACTAGAATGAAGAAGTGTTCTAGAACAGCAAAGTGTCTAAAAGAGCCTCAGTGACAGCAGGTGGTCACATGTCAGCCAAAGAGAATCAGAACAGCCAAAGTCACTGAGATGGAAAACACGACGAGACACGACAGGTTGAGACAGCACAGGCTGCAGTTAGCTGTGGAGACCACCTGCTGATCTAAGTCACTGAGGAAATGCTTTATGAAGAGTCTGCAGTGTCTGCCTGTGACCACAGTGACATTGGATGTTATCCCTACAGATGCAAACCAGGGTCAAGGATGATATCCCTGTTCAGGAGGCTCATTCGTCTGTACAGGAAATAAAAAAGTACACACAGGAGTTGTTGATGAGAGGATGGATCGTAAAGTCTCAGTCCCCGTACGCCGCACCTGTGTGAGAGAAAAAAAGGACCCTAGTCATTACGTCTTTGTATCAACGACCAACAAACACCCTCTCCCTCGCATGCAGGACTGGCTTCACTCACTTCTCTCTTAGATCAGGGCAAAGCCTACCATCAAGGCTTCACTGCTCAGGGTTCCAGGCGCCCCGTGGGTCTGTATGAATGGATCAGAACGCCCTGTGACACACTGAGGGATGACCTGCAGGCATATTGCAAGTATTCTGTTTATTGACTTTGCACAGAAGATTTATGTCGTCGCTTCATAAAAACTGTGAAGAATATTGAAGCTGCACTGGTTTATGGAAAATGTTCATTGGTAATGTGCTTTATGCTGTTTAATGGTACAATGTTATTGTGTTTCTAACCAGAGGCTTTTGCACTGAAAATGTTTGAATGTGATGAGTGTAATCATTACAGACTTTACTGTAAATGCAGTAAACCTCATACTCTGATGTGATAGAGTGTACATTAGAAATGGGACGTGTTTATGACTGAAACAGGAACTGACACTCGGGAAAACGTTATGTTATTTTTCTATGTGACCCATTAAAAATGCAAACACATAATAAGTTGAAAATAGAAAGAAATTGGACAGTGCAGTGTGGTTTTTATTATTATTTATTTAACCTTTATTTCTCATTGAGACACAGGCTCTCATTTCCAAGAGACAACTGTCAGACAATCACAGAACAACACAGTTACAGACAGACAGCACAACAATAAAGGAAATGTCCAAAATGTCACGTGAACAAACACATTCAAACACCGTCTCCAGTGACTCTAAAATCTAAATGTTAAATGTGTCCTCTGGGTACAGGAAATCAAAACTGTACCAGTGCAGAATGGTATGACATTATGAGAATGAACACACTTCACTAAGAACATGGTTCTTATTTCCTAGGTTTAACTTCTTGGGGAGCAGGGTTGCTTAAATATTTGTGGCCCACGTTGCTGAGATAGGAGTAGAGAGATCTGGTCCTCACGAAGAACCCAGGACCCTCCTGGTTTGAAGAATGGACACAAAGACCTCATCAATGACTCTGATGACTGGGAAGAGGAAGATGAACTCTAACTTCCAAGTCTGTGTTGCTCTGAAGGTCCGTCAATCTGACCTCTGACCTCCAATAACATGATCATACATGGAAGGAAACACCTTTCTAGTAAGATTTGACCTCCTTGACATTTGGTAGCGTGGTTCAGTACATTCAGAACATGTTTAAATCCAGGCTTTTCCACCTAAGGTCACTTTTCTGATGCTACAAACACGTCTATAGCACTAGTTACCGCTTTAGTGCAAGTTGAATTTAGAGCAAGTTTTGCTCCAAATGAGGACAGAAGAGTTATCTGTGTTAACAGAGTTGTTTTCAGAGTTATGTCTACGACCTCATGATGCATGTGGAGACGTCCTGTGCTTTGCTACTCACACATAACATGGTTTACACACCATGACAAGAACATTGTTGACAACATTCACAGGGGAACACAAAATATTTCCATACCAGTGATTTCAGAGAATTCTATTGCATTTATGACATATATTATCTCAAGGCACTGTACACAGACAACATCATGGAGCACTACAGACTACAGACCCAGCCAGGGACCAGTTCATCCGAGCCATAACCCCCAGGAGGCTGCGCATTCAGACCCATCTCGCCCATCCCCGCTCCTTACAAGAGGCTTTGGAGCTGGCTCTGGAGAGGGGGACTGTGGAGGGCGGGACCAAAGCGGCCCTGGAGAAAGTGATCCTACGGTGAGAACCGCTGCATGCGCTGACATGACGGAAGTGATCCGGAGTGCCACACGCCCTCCCCAACGCCCCCTGCTCTGCTGGGGATGCGGACACCCTGCCCGTATTGGATCACAGCCCCATTCTCCCTGCACCTACTATCCCACAGACAGTGACTGACCCCTTCCCACCACACACACCTTTGACTACACAGGGGCATAGCCCCACCCTCCCATTCTGCTCTTATCAATGAGGCCGAATGAAATAAATCAGGTTGTTCAACTCCAGGAAAGTCTCAGAGACATTAAGTCCTGGATGACCTGTAACTTTCTACTTTTAAACTTTTATACTCGGCCCTAAACACCTCAGAGAAAAACTTTCTGATCACATTGTCACTTGAGATGACATCACCATGGCTTCCAGTTGTGTCCACTGTGAGGAACCTTGGAGTTACTTTTGACCAGGAAATGTCATTTGATTCACACATAAATCTCATTTCAGTGTAACCTGGTTAAGAATCCTTACTAAAAAAAATAATGAATAATTAATGAATTATAAAAGTTCATATTTGGTTAAAATGTTATTAAAAGTGTATTAAAAATGTAAAAGGAGTAGTTCATAAAGGTTAAATAGGTTGATAAAAGAGTATGGTGTAATAAATGACATAAATGTTCATGTTTAAATATTTTATTTTATTTTGAAGAAACTCATGGGGAGAGAGGAAGTTCTGATTGAGAAGAAGCGTGATCCTGGTCACTGATTTGATTAAGGTGTGATTGACAGGTTCAGACCGGAGGTGAGAGAGTGAAGAGTGTGTGGTTTTTTGAGGTAAACTTGACAGCGAGAGCGAGCAACGACGACGTGTTTGTTTACCCGTTGCCACGGTGAATCATAGTATCAGAGCTCCATTGATGATGGCTTTTTTCATTCCCAATGCATACGCTGAGTAAAGAATGAACTGAACTAATGCTGATCAGCTGTTGTGAAACCAAAAAATGGTCAATCTAGAGTTAAGGTTTTAACTCAGAGTTTGTTGAACCTGCTTTCTGAAACAGGCCCTGGTCTCAACTCTGGATTGTCACGGTGTTGGGTTTCTAATAGACTTCCCTAAAATTCTAGATAAGAGAGCTGCTCCAGCTGCACGGGAGCTGCTGAGGGAGCTAATGCCAGGGGAGTGGCTAACTGACTTAGCTTCTATGGTGCGAAGCTGAGTTTCTACCTCACTAAGCCTCACCTCCAGTATCTTTATCACTAAAGGAGGCAGAGGAGTAACTCAACATGTGGCACACAACACAGGAGAGAGCAGGAGAAGGAGAAGCCATCGCTGCTAAGCTAACTTGTCACGCTAGCAAAGAAAAACCACAGTACGTGAATCGTGAGAGTCAAAGTTAGAGTTTAAGTAGCGGGTGAAAGTATTAAAGGCGACATAGAATGCTTGTATCACACATATATGTTAGTTATGGATGTCTACTTACATATATTAACTTGTTTTCATGATTAAAAACCTCCTAATCGCTGCAAACGAGCCGATCAAAATATCTCCTCACTGACGCTCTCGTCAGCCGCGCTGTTTCAGACCAAACAGTTGCTGTGATTGGCCAGCCAACGAGAGCTTTCCTACTGTCCTGTGATTGGCCAGGTACCTGGAAGTGACGTAATAGATAGGCCAGCTCTCAGATACACAGCTCCCCCTCTGGCACGGTGGATGCTCTGCATCTCAGCAGCTACAACGAGACTAGTTCTTCTTCTTCTGCGGTTGAATGTACGCAACCTGATGTGCCCGGACTAGTGCCCGCACCGGGAGGCGCTACGGTGGTGAGGATTTCTGATGACGACATCAAATTAAGGAAGTGTCGATCCGCTTCGCAGAGCCCAGGAAAACAATACAACACTATTTTCTCAGCAGTGGCTGAACTGTTTGTTCTGAAACTTTAGGGTTTCATAAACGAGGTCATGACGCAGATACACACACAAACGCAGCGTTAATTGGAGCTTCCGGTCTATGTCACCTTTAACCAATTTACAAAACGAGTGCTTGTTCAGTTCATCGATCGTAACAGGAGATCAATCACAGAGAGAGCAGGAGACACAGCGTAACACCGGTGGAAGAGTATGGTGTTATATTTGGGCCACATTCATGAAGGAACAATGTGAGACTTTGAGCACAGAAAAATGTATTTTGCAAGCTTAATACATGTATTTGCATGTTTGCAAATATTCATTTTAACAGTTTAATCAATTTTACTCATATGTCCTCTCACATCTCAAATCTCAACCTTCTGTGCACGCTCATCTTTACCCGAGTGCTCGCTCATCTTTACCCGAGCACTCGCTCATCTTGGCACAGCGTTACAAATGTGCCACAAAATCAACCAATGAGAGACTTTATAAATTTAGACTGGCTGTATTTGTCTCCAATCACAACGCTTCCATAACAAGATATTCATGAGTGACACTGGCACATTTATAGATTGTTGAAAAAGTGACCAGAATGATTTCAGCACAGTGACAGTGACACTGAACAGCTCCTCTGCCGTGGATCATGGTTCTGATCACTTCCCCTTTGACCTCTCCTCTCTAAAGTGCAGATACAGTCATCATAGAGTAAACTTACTGAGGAAAAATGACCATCATGCAACTGTGCCCTTTTATCAAAAACAGCAGCACAAAGTTTGACCCTCCTTTCAACTCAAAGGTTGT
>NW_025322361.1:15000-23114 GCF_019176455.1 Solea senegalensis
CAATGATAAGAAGCAGAAACAGGTGGAGTCTGTGTGCAGGCTGTACACTGAGAGGTTCAATACTGCCCTCTACACTTCAAAGTCCTGAATCACACTTCTTCTCAACATCTTTACAATTCTATATTTTACACTTGATTTGATTCTTTGATTCATCTGTGTTTAGTAAACCAGCTTAAAGGTGCATTACCACCACCTTTATTGCTGCAAAGAATTCTGGGACACGGCCGTCCGCCAAACATACACCAGATGACGAGTCATGGGACAGTTGGGACACGCCCACGTCACGGTGCTGTGACACATGTTGACAACATCTGGACCATGAGTCCACACTTGGAGGATCCAGCCTTATGAACTGAGACACAGCTGATTTGAAGATGAGAGGAAGCTCCTGTTTGTTTGTAAACAGTCACAGCTGTGACATCATCAACAACACTCATTCTCATTGGCTACATGTGAACGTGTCAGAGGAGAAAGTGAAAAACATCAAGTTCAGTCAGAAAAGGTCAAAGCTGCGACTGACGTGAAAACTACAGCGACTGAAACACTTTAGAAAACAAAAAACCCGTCAGCTGTGAAAAGATCCTGATTCTACATCTGAGGGAAGAAAAAGTGGAAACATGGAACAACCATCACTGATTCAACTCATGTGACAACATGAATGACTTTCAGTTGTGGATGAAACATCTGACATTTACAACAGTAACAGAGAGTCAGTGAACTCACCCCAGAGTCTCCAGTCTACAATGTGGACTCTCCAGTCCAGAACACAGCAGCTTCACTCCTGAATCCTGCAGCTTGTTATAACTCAGGTTCAGGTCTCTCAGGTGTGAGGGGTTGGACTTCAGAGCTGAGACCAGAGAAGAACAGCTGATCTCTGTCAAACTGCAGCCCCACAACCTGAATAAAGAATAAAACATGAGACTTTAGACCAGGGGTTCTCAACCTTTTGCAAGCTGGTTCATTGCAGATGGATGGATAGATAGATAGAAATTATATAGATTATTGGTATAATTGTGAATTGGCACCAGACCTTTGATATGAATGTATGCTTTATTATTGTTATTATTACGAGGTCTAATAGTAGGAATATCATCTGCATTTTTTACAGAAGCTTGCAGGCGATGTTCATGTGAGACCTGAGCCTGCTTTGCCTTACCTACTTAATGTGGGCGGAGTCATCACTGCACGGCTGAGTGAAACTGCGGTGACTTTGTTTTATACGCGACACACACACACAGTGACTAGTGACTTTACACCAGTCCCTGTGACGGGACTCTGGCCAGTCAGCGGCCGGCAGTCTGACCAATCATCGCATAGTACCTGCTTAGTGCTTGGAACCTCGCAGGAGCAGGTACTAAAAATAGTACCTGGTACCAAAAAGTCGCCATGAGGATGATTTATTTGTTTGTTATAATAATCCAACCCCCCCAGGAGACTGTCCGCGAGAACCACTGCTTTAGTCAACTACTGTGTGTGTGTGTGTGTGTAACAGGGTCAGTTACTACAGTATTTCTTTTTTAAGGTACTGCAATTTATTGAACACCTGATGTCTATTTTATTTATAATGACACAAAATGTATGTTTTAAGTTTTTATTTGTGTATTTGACCCTGACACGGCAGGTTAAGTTGTCATGTGGAACCTTCATGATTGTCTGCTGTCCCCCACGTTCACTTTTGGGGTGCCCACCCAGTATTTAAGGGTGTGTCTGCCCTCACCTCTCCCCTTCTGCTGCTGCATGTTGTGGGAGAGGTACGTGATGTGCGCTTGTGTGATTTCTGTATTGTTTAGCATTGTCATTATGCTCATATGGAGATTATCATGCTAAATTTGACAAGCTGTACATGTTTATTTTATAGAGGGCACGTTTCCCTGTGTTCCACATGCTGATGGGAGTTTTCTTTCACTTGCTTTGTGTCAGAAATAAACGGAGACTTCCTCTAAAAGATATCCAGCGTACGGCGAATTCTTCACAACGCAGACCGCAAAACTACACCGTTACACTTGGTGCCGTTCGACCCGTTGCATCACCGATCGGCGCTCGTCTGATCCCCGGGGAGCAGCGGCGTTCACCTGCCTCGTCTCTCCTCCTCATGCTCTGTGGGTGTGTGAGACTGCAGTCGCCCGAGGTGCGTTCAAGGTGTGTCGGACAATTGAGTGCTAAAAGATTCACTCGCGTTTCGTCATTGCTCCGTGCTAATGACTGTACGTAACTAGTTATTCTCTAAGTGTGGAACGCTGGACATTGAAGAGGAATTGAAACTAAGTGACGCTAATAATGTGAATACCTTGTGTTCATATTGTGTATAGTATCTTGTATAGTATACAGAAAACTATAGACTTTTTTGTGTGTGTGCTTTGGGTAAAGGTGTCCAAATACATGGGAAACGTGTAGAAGTCAATATTGTAAAAATTGAGATTTTCATTTTGTGCTCCTGTCATTTAACTGTTGTATTGCAGCACATTGTGCACTTTACAGTGCAAGGTTACTTTGTGTTCATGATGTCGGAGAGTGACAGTTTTATGGTTCATGCTATGGCTGGTCGTGGACGTGATGTCACCTTTGGGGTGGGGAGGGGCCAACAGATTTCTTCACTGTGTTATGGTAGGGGTAGGCCAGTGTTCCCCAGTGTTATGAACAACACAGTTGATCAGTCAGTTATTGAGCCTCCATTAACCCCCTCTGCCAGCTCCACACTGACTGCTCAATCAGACCCTACACCTCCACAATTAGTTTCTGTTGATGCTCTCAGTGTTGTGATAACAGATTTGGTTAAAAAGATTGGTGATAGCATTGTGGCCAACCTTAACAGTGTACATCAGCCAAGTGTCACTCAGTCTCAGTCCCCGATCAGTCAGTATGTGAACCTAGTTCTTTAAGTTATGAATATTGAATTTGCCAATTGCAAGAATGAGATTTGCCATGTGATTTAAAGATCTGTTGCTTCAATTCAGTGACAATATCCTTTGGGGCAATTGCTGTGACATGACCAGTCCTGTTCTGAATAAACTTCTCTACGTCTCTCCACAAAACAAAAGAAAAGGGGCAGTGATAAAACAGATGTAAAGTCGTTTCTGGCTCAGTTTTGCACTTTAGCATCAATGTCAACACATTTGGAAATGATTGTGTTACACGGGTAAATATGATGTAAGATTCTGAAATGAACTTCTCTGATTTTATTCCAAACACAAAACTGAAAGGGGCATAACCACGCTTTGTGCCACTTTATATGATCAAATTGTGAATTCCAGAAAGATTTGCTTTTGGGTGAAATCTTGTTCTACTTTTGAATCTCTTTCCTTATATGTTTGTTTGTACACTTTACATCTGTTAATGGTATCCCACCAATAAGTAGAGAAGGCACTTGAGGATCAATATTTTGATGGCCAAGGTGACATTTCATTCATTCAATTATGCCTGTGGGAATAGCTGGCATTACAGAAATCAACTCTTTATAAATGATAGGAAAAGATTTTGTTCTTAGAAATGGTTCATAACTATAAAGATGACCTTTATTATCAAACAAAGCAGAAACATAGATAATACCCCTTTCAATCCAGGCCTCCTTATATAGACTTTTCTTGTTAACAGTAATATCACTGTTATTCCAAATAAGAGTTTTATGTGGTGAAAAGTTGTGAACATAACACACTTTCCAAGACAATAAAGCCTGTTGATGACATTTTGAGACTTTTAGTGGCAATTTAGAAACAGACTAGTTACATCCCAATAGAAAGTTGAAGCCGCTTCCATTTTCAAAGGTATTATATGGTATAAAATTCCATAGCGATTCCGGACATTCCAAACATTTCTGAAGCCATTTGATCTTAAAGGTGCAATTCAAACGGATCAAATCTAAGACGCCCAATCCTCCTTCTGCTCTCTCTAAAGTGAGAATTTCTTTTTTGAAGCAATGTCTCCTATGTTTCCACACAAATGTAATACATAAATGATTGATTTCTGTGCAGAACATATCACTAACAAAAAGTGACAAAGCAGGATAAACTAATCTTGATACACCTTCAGCTTTTGACAATAACACTCTAGCAAAGATTGAAAGGTCTCTCTGAAGCCATCAATTCAAAATTGTCTTAGTTTTCTTCATTTTGGGAAGAAAATGTAGCTGTTGTCTGAGAGTCATGTCCTTGGAAATGTGAACACCAAGATATTTAACACACTGTTTGACAGGAATATCAAACATAAGTTTCTCTTCAGTCTCATAGAAACATTAAAGTTGACTTTTGTTGAGATGAAGTTTAAGACCCGAAGCTTCTGAAAATGCACCAGTTGCACGTAATGCACTTTGTATTTGCCCTTTATCCCTTAGAAACAATAGTGTATCATGGGCTAGCTGTGTCATTTTGATCTGTCTGTTAAAGATGGTCAAACCATGAATATCGGGGCTATGTGAGATATTTAACAACAAAACTTCAGCCACAATCAAAAATAAAAAACAAGAAATAGGACATCCTTGGCGTACACCTCTTGAAATTGGAAACCTTTTGGAAATGCTGGGATATAAAAAGACAGAGCTGTTTATATCTTTATAAAACATTATTATATTATTAATAAAATGATCCCCAAAACCAAAAATGTGCAGGGCCTGTATCATGAAAGAATGTTCAATTGAATCAAATGCCTTATAAAAGTCGAGGAATACAAGTAGTGCATGTGACTTTATGTGGTTCCAATAGTCCATTCAATCTAATACTAACCTGACATTAGAGCTAATGTGACGTTTGGCCATAAAAGCATTTTGGTTTTCGCTTATTATCTCTTCTAGATCTTTCTTCAAACGTTTAGCATAGACCTGTGAGATCATTTTATAGTCTATATTTCAAAGAGAAATGGGCCTCCAATTTTCCATTATTAAAGGATTTGTTTCAGGTTTAGGAATAAGGGTTATCAGACCTTGTTTCATGGTTGTCGTCATGTCCTTTCTATCAATACATTCTTTAAACATGAGCAGTAGATGGTCCTTAATTAAAGCCCAAAAGCATAAATCAAATTCTACTGAGAGACCATCACTTCCAGGTGATTTTCTTAAATTCATTGAGTTCATATTGCTTCAGTCATTTCTGAGGATGAGAGCTCTCTGTCACAGCTGTCTTTGAAATGTCCAGAAATCAGAGGAGTCAACTTTCTTATATGCTCCATAAATGCACTGCTCTTGAAGTGATTCAATTCACATGTATATCATTTGCTATAACTTGCAATATTATTGTGGTCTGTGCTGATGGTACCATTTATATTTAGGGATGTAATATTATTTATTTTCCTATTTGGCTTTTCTAAACCAAAAAAAGAACTCGTATTTCTTTCCCCTTCCTCTAACCACTTAGCCCTGGACCTTATGAAGGCACCTTTGGCCAAATTCATATACATTCTGTCAAGCTCTTCACTAAGATTCTTAAGCAATTTTAATTCATCCTCAGATAAATCGTGCCTAGACATTCATTTGTGCAACTGGCTCATTAAAGATCTTCTTTGCTAGTACGTATTTCTTTTATTTGTTTGCTACACTGTATTGCATCTTCTCTCACTTTAAATTTAAAGAATTCCCATTTTTGTACTGGACTCATATCTTTTTCACTAAAAATGTCTTTTGCAAGCAATTCTACACTTTTTTTAAAAAATGTTTTGTCTTCCAATATATTATTATTTAATTTCCAATAGCCTCTGATGTTTAATTTTTTCTTTAGAGCCCTTTAATCTAAGACTTCTCTTTTGATGATCAGACAGCGGAGCATGACAATGAGAAACATCTGAAATGAACTGTAGTCCATGTGATGACAGTAACCATAGATCAATTCTAGACTGTAAGCTTCTGCTAGAATTGGTCCACGTATAATCTTTGACACTGGGGTTCATAAATCTCCAAGCATCTGAAAGCAGAAGGTGATCACACAGAAATGAGGTAGATTTGAAACCAAGTCAAGCTGTAGATCTAGGAGGCCATCGATCATTGAAGTCTCCACCAATGATAAAAACACATTCTTTGTATTTTCCTTTGCAGAGAGATTAGAAAACGTATCTTTTGCTTGAATTGTTCTGTTTGGACCATAAACATTGCAAAGAATAACCAGAAGGTTGTCCACCTTTAAGACCAATATAATCCATAGACCATCATCTGAGAAAGCAGAATCCAGCACATCACCATTAAATCTATTCAAAAGAACTGCGACTCCAGCTGAATTATTTGAGCCATGAGAAAAAAAAAAACTGTGTCCCCCCACTGAGACTTCTAAAATCTTTCATCATCTCTAGATGAATGAGTTTCTTGCAAAAAAACTATATTTGCATTACAACGCCTGCTTAAGAGAAAAACTGCCTTCCTTTTTGTATTATCCCGTAGTCCCCTTACATTAATAGAGCACAAACTTAGTGCATCAAACTTAAATTGAGTCATACAAGAAAATGAACTCAATAAAAACATAAACAGAATTGGCTAATGTCTGAGGTAAATGAACACTTAGAAACTTGAAGAAAGAATAAAATAGGTACTTACAAACAGTAAAGCTCAACTATAAGTACCATTTATACATTCATGAATTTTAAACCAACAGTATTATTAAATGTAATGAAGTGCTCCTGTGACTTATTTAACATAACCCTTAAAGTCCAGAACCCATTGTAACCTTAACAAGTCACCTTTCTTCCTTCAATATAGGCTTCTGGACCACGAACACCAGCACGTTTCCCTTGCTTTCTGGCAGCTTCCACAAGCGGCCAGAGCTTGTTTCTTTCCATCTTGTCGGTTTGTGTCAAATCTTCCTTAACCAGTAGTTTCTTCTCCTTGAGAATCTCAGTGCCACGTGAAATCTTCCAGACTTTGTTTCCAAAGGATCTCATTGTGAACTGCACGATGACAGGTCGTGCTGCATTATCCCGGGGAACTCCAACTCTATGCACTGTGTCAACGAGAAAGCCCAGCTTTTCTTTGTCTTCAGGTGCGAGCAGCGCCAGCAACTTGATGATCTCCCCTCTGATGTTCTCTGCAGGTGTCTCTCCTAATCCATACATGCGGAGATTCCAGCGCCTGCTGAAGCGCTCGCTATTTTCACTTCTCTGTTGCAGTTGTGAGACTTGTCCTGACATTTCTTTAATGTGTTCTTTGTTATTTTCAACTTTCCATAATTCCATCCCTTTCAACTGCTCGCAGACTGTCGTAATGGCTTCAGAGTTTCTGGAGATGTTTTGCTCGTGCGCAGTGAAGCGTTTTGTTAACTCCACCACTGCATTCATGATTTCAGCGTTGGAAACATCGTCAGCATCACCTCCGCCTTTTTGACGCTGTTTCTTTGGGTCCGGGCCTTTACTCGGCGTAACTGGTAGCGGTGTGAACAAAGCGTCCAAACCTTCAACTTCATGTTGAAGTAGTGACGTGACGTTGGTACTGCTGTTGGATTTCACTTCTCTTTTGGGCATGGTTCCAGTGGTTTGTTAAAGCTAATGCTATACAAACAAATGTTGGGGCCGAGATGTCTACTGTAATCCACTATTCTATTGTTCTCCATGGGTAAGGCCTATATGCAGTTTCAAAAGCCTGATTTGAGTTTTCAACAAAGTCTCAGTCCACCATTTGGGACATTCTTGGTTTTACGACTGGTCAGCATTCCATAGGGTCAGTGAATCTCATTGGCCGTTCTCTGTTTTATGGCCTTGCCCCTGAAAACACTATAAAACCAGAGGACAGACGTTTCTCGCTCACTTCCATTTTTCTTTCTCTTCCTATTTTTGCTCTTTGTGTTTTTCTTCTTGTTCCTCTCCTTCGGGGGCAAAACGTGTTATCAGCTCACAGTAAGAGGCAAGGGTTCTGGGCAGGGTTAGGTTAAGGTTCTGTGTTTTATAAACTTTCCTTTGTGTTGAACGTGTTGGATTGTGCACTCACACGTTCGTATGGATTTGTTTACTATTGTTAACTGTTTGTATTTGTTTACACGTTATTAATTCCCTTCGCTGAAAGTAGAGCTCACCGCTCACCCTGCAGTGACGTGTCTTCTCCCGCTGTGAGCGCGTAGACAGATCACGTGGTGAGAGAATGTCGGCATGAACGTTAAGATTCACAGACTGGCCTGGCTTTGCCTGTGTCAAGTCTGTGTGGTTTAAACTGA
>NW_025322362.1:0-15214 GCF_019176455.1 Solea senegalensis
GCACACACACTCATCACATTCACCACCTGTTGAGAGAAGACGACAGAGAGTCAGAGTCAGTGATGCAGCTCAGATGTGGAATAATAACATCACATGTTACAACAGCTCACATTCACTCGTTCACCAAACACTGGTTGTTTGGAGTTGTGTGAAAACAAATCAACAGAAGTATTTGGACTATTATGAAGTATTCAAATACATTCACAGTATTTTCATATGGAGTTTTGCAGCTTTAACAGCTTCAACTCTTCTTGGAAGACTTTGCTCAACACTTTGAAGTGTTTCTGTGACAATTAGTGTCCATTCATTGTGTCGAGCATTGATGAGGTCACACACTGATGCGGGACCACAAGGTCTGGCTCTTAATCTCTGTTCCAGTTCATCCCAAAGGTGCTGGATGGGGTTAAAGGTCAGGGCTCATGTCTTTATAGTGGTTGCTTTGTCCACTGGGACACAGTCATGTTGGAGTAGAAATGGCTGCGTCTGCTGAACTTCAGATTGTCCTTCACTGAGAGAAGAGGCCGAGAGTCCAAAGCCCCATTGAAACACGTCAATTCAAATACTTTTGTCCATATAGTGCATCTATAGTGCTGCAGGAACTACTCCTCACCAGCAGGGGTTGCTGTTTCTTTATGTTCATCTCTGTTGACATGGAAGTCAAGGTCACATGTTCAGCTGTGGCCTTAAATGCGTACTCTGTGTACTTTGATGGAAAGTATTTGTTAGTAGATATATTTCAGGGACATTTGGTTTTTTGATTGAATTGTTGTTGCCACTGTTTCATGTTGCCTCACACACACACACACACACACACACATGGTGACGATACTCAAGTCACTCATTTGCATATTTCTTCAGGAAAAAGTTGTGTTTATATTCTGTTCATGCAGAATTTGTCTATAAACCTTAAACCAGAGAGAACTTTGATTTTGACTCATGTTACAGAGTCTTGGAGGCGGAGCTTTAACCTGAGGTCCAACAGAAAGGGGCGGGCTTTGTCACTCCAGTGTTCATGTTTACAGCAGAGTCACTATCATGTCTGTGTCTGCAGCCTCTTCATGTTATTTGATATAATGTGAATGTAAATGACTTTCTCGTGGTTTTATGTGGTTTACACTTGAAGGTGTTTGTGGAAGACTTTTAAAAAAAGGTCAATGAAGTCTACTTTCTGGGAAATTGTCCTCATTTTTGACCGAAAAAGTGAAGAAAACTAACTCTAACATTGTCTTAAAAGAAGAGAATGACAACTTCATGTAAGCTTTAATAAACAGTAACAAACAACAGTTTGAATGAAATCCCTGCTGCTCCTGCTTCACTACTGCTGTGTTTAAAACACAAAGGTCAAATTCACTCTCTCTGTACTTACGTACTTACACTAACTCTTAGTTTGTTTCATGTCTTTTTCATTTGTTTCCATGTCTTGTCACTAGTTCTCCTGTCATCTTTCTTCCATGCAATCAACTCATTTCCCTCACCTGCTTTTCCATTGGCTCATTAGTCCCTCAGTGATTATATAGCAGCCCATTTTCAGATGGTCTTGTGTTGGTTTTTTGCTCCAGCATTTCTAGTTAGTCTTCTTGTTCTGATGTGTTTGCCTGTTTGTGACTGATTTCCTGCTTTTGGACTTAGTAATCTGCGTTTTCCTGCCTCGTTGTCGTGCTTTTGGGTTCTCCCTTGCCAAGGTGTCAATTCTTAAAGTCAGAGAAGACTCACTTTCATTTCTTTGCTTGTGATAAAGATCATTTCTTTATATTTTGCTCATTTCTTCATGCTTTTGTCAGAGTTTGAAGGAAAATGACGTTCCAGTCTGAAAGTGGCTACTTTGACGTTTTCTAACCAAACAAGATGTGCTGCTGTTTTTACAGTGTATGATACAGTGGATCTATAATCTGTGATGAAGTCAAACTACAAACAGCTGATGGACGCTCATCATGTGAGGCGCTCAGCTCTAGTCTGTGAGTAGCAGCAGCTAGTGGCTCGTCTGTTGTCTCTCTGTGTCTTTGTGTCCAATCATGAAGTCTGTCACTATTGTGCTGTCACAGCTTCACTGAGGAAACACTGATGTTTGTCTGACTGTGATTAGAACAACACTCTACTCACTCCAGAGTCTCCAGTCTGTAGTCTGGACTCTTCTGAAGATCACACAGAGGCTTCAATGCTGAATCCTGCAGCTGGTTCTCACTCAGGTCCAGGTCTCTCAGGTGTGAGGGGTTGGACTTCAGAGCTGAGACCAGAGAAGAACAGCTGATCTCTGTCAAACTGCAGTACCACAACCTGAATAAAGAATAAAAGTGTTTTGTTCAGCAGGTGAATTTTAATGTGTGAGTCAAATATCAGCTGTGAGGATGAAAATGTATCTGAACATTTTCTACAGTGTATTTAGAAAGCATGAGTCATGTGACTGTGAGACACACGAGTGTGTGAAGGTTCAGTTCAAGTGAACGTGAAGAATAAAGACGTTTGACGCAAAGAAACAGCAGCAAAATGACAAAGAAATCACAGGTGAATTTCAACACAGCCTCACTTTTCACATCAAGTTCAACTCAATGAAATGAATCAATGATAAGAAGCAGAAACAGGTGGAGTCTGTGTGCAGGCTGTACACTGAGAGGTTCAATACTGCCCTCTACACTTCAAAGTCCTGAATCACACTTCTTCTCAACATCTTTACAATTCTATATTTTACACTTGATTTGATTCTTTGATTCATCTGTGTTTAGTAAACCAGCTTAAAGGTGCATTACCACCACCTTTATTGCTGCAAAGAATTCTGGGACACGGCCGTCCGCCAAACATACACCAGATGACGAGTCATGGGACAGTTGGGACACGCCCACGTCACGGTGCTGTGACACATGTTGACAACATCTGGACCATGAGTCCACACTTGGAGGATCCAGCCTTATGAACTGAGACACAGCTGATTTGAAGATGAGAGGAAGCTCCTGTTTGTTTGTAAACAGTCACAGCTGTGACATCATCAACAACACTCATTCTCATTGGCTACATGTGAACGTGTCAGAGGAGAAAGTGAAAAACATCAAGTTCAGTCAGAAAAGGTCAAAGCTGCGACTGACGTGAAAACTACAGCGACTGAAACACTTTAGAAAACAAAAAACCCGTCAGCTGTGAAAAGATCCTGATTCTACATCTGAGGGAAGAAAAAGTGGAAACATGGAACAACCATCACTGATTCAACTCATGTGACAACATGAATGACTTTCAGTTGTGGATGAAACATCTGACATTTACAACAGTAACAGAGAGTCAGTGAACTCACCCCAGAGTCTCCAGTCTACAATGTGGACTCTCCAGTCCAGAACACAGCAGCTTCACTCCTGAATCCTGCAGCTTGTTATAACTCAGGTTCAGGTCTCTCAGGTGTGAGGGGTTGGACTTCAGAGCTG
Organism: Solea senegalensis; assembly: GCF_019176455.1. Classification (NCBI taxonomy): domain Eukaryota; kingdom Metazoa; phylum Chordata; class Actinopteri; order Pleuronectiformes; family Soleidae; genus Solea; species Solea senegalensis. The sequence continues at coordinate 3,408 of NW_025322362.1, forward strand.
AGACCAGAGAAGAACAGCTGATCTCTGTCAAACTGCAGCCCCACAACCTGAATAAAGAATAAAACATGAGACTTTAGACCAGGGGTTCTCAACCTTTTGCAAGCTGGTTCATTGCAGATGGATGGATAGATAGATAGAAATTATATAGATTATTGGTATAATTGTGAATTGGCACCAGACCTTTGATATGAATGTATGCTTTATTATTGTTATTATTACGAGGTCTAATAGTAGGAATATCATCTGCATTTTTTACAGAAGCTTGCAGGCGATGTTCATGTGAGACCTGAGCCTGCTTTGCCTTACCTACTTAATGTGGGCGGAGTCATCACTGCACGGCTGAGTGAAACTGCGGTGACTTTGTTTTATACGCGACACACACACACAGTGACTAGTGACTTTACACCAGTCCCTGTGACGGGACTCTGGCCAGTCAGCGGCCGGCAGTCTGACCAATCATCGCATAGTACCTGCTTAGTGCTTGGAACCTCGCAGGAGCAGGTACTAAAAATAGTACCTGGTACCAAAAAGTCGCCATGAGGATGATTTATTTGTTTGTTATAATAATCCAACCCCCCCAGGAGACTGTCCGCGAGAACCACTGCTTTAGTCAACTACTGTGTGTGTGTGTGTGTGTAACAGGGTCAGTTACTACAGTATTTCTTTTTTAAGGTACTGCAATTTATTGAACACCTGATGTCTATTTTATTTATAATGACACAAAATGTATGTTTTAAGTTTTTATTTGTGTATTTGACCCTGACACGGCAGGTTAAGTTGTCATGTGGAACCTTCATGATTGTCTGCTGTCCCCCACGTTCACTTTTGGGGTGCCCACCCAGTATTTAAGGGTGTGTCTGCCCTCACCTCTCCCCTTCTGCTGCTGCATGTTGTGGGAGAGGTACGTGATGTGCGCTTGTGTGATTTCTGTATTGTTTAGCATTGTCATTATGCTCATATGGAGATTATCATGCTAAATTTGACAAGCTGTACATGTTTATTTTATAGAGGGCACGTTTCCCTGTGTTCCACATGCTGATGGGAGTTTTCTTTCACTTGCTTTGTGTCAGAAATAAACGGAGACTTCCTCTAAAAGATATCCAGCGTACGGCGAATTCTTCACAACGCAGACCGCAAAACTACACCGTTACACTTGGTGCCGTTCGACCCGTTGCATCACCGATCGGCGCTCGTCTGATCCCCGGGGAGCAGCGGCGTTCACCTGCCTCGTCTCTCCTCCTCATGCTCTGTGGGTGTGTGAGACTGCAGTCGCCCGAGGTGCGTTCAAGGTGTGTCGGACAATTGAGTGCTAAAAGATTCACTCGCGTTTCGTCATTGCTCCGTGCTAATGACTGTACGTAACTAGTTATTCTCTAAGTGTGGAACGCTGGACATTGAAGAGGAATTGAAACTAAGTGACGCTAATAATGTGAATACCTTGTGTTCATATTGTGTATAGTATCTTGTATAGTATACAGAAAACTATAGACTTTTTTGTGTGTGTGCTTTGGGTAAAGGTGTCCAAATACATGGGAAACGTGTAGAAGTCAATATTGTAAAAATTGAGATTTTCATTTTGTGCTCCTGTCATTTAACTGTTGTATTGCAGCACATTGTGCACTTTACAGTGCAAGGTTACTTTGTGTTCATGATGTCGGAGAGTGACAGTTTTATGGTTCATGCTATGGCTGGTCGTGGACGTGATGTCACCTTTGGGGTGGGGAGGGGCCAACAGATTTCTTCACTGTGTTATGGTAGGGGTAGGCCAGTGTTCCCCAGTGTTATGAACAACACAGTTGATCAGTCAGTTATTGAGCCTCCATTAACCCCCTCTGCCAGCTCCACACTGACTGCTCAATCAGACCCTACACCTCCACAATTAGTTTCTGTTGATGCTCTCAGTGTTGTGATAACAGATTTGGTTAAAAAGATTGGTGATAGCATTGTGGCCAACCTTAACAGTGTACATCAGCCAAGTGTCACTCAGTCTCAGTCCCCGATCAGTCAGTATGTGAACCTAGTTCTTTAAGTTATGAATATTGAAGAATGAGATTTGCCATGTGATTTAAAGATCTGTTGCTTTCAATTCAGTGACAATATCCTTTGGGGCAATTGCTATGACATGACCAGTCCTGTTCTGAATAAACTTCTCTACGTCTCTCCACAAAACAAAAGAAAAGGGGCAGTTATAAAACAGATGTAAAGTCGTTTCTGGCTCAGTTTTGCACTTTAGCATCAATGTCAACACATTTGGAAATGATTGTGTTACACGGGTAAATATGATGTAAGATTCTGAAATGAACTTCTCTGATTTTATTCCAAACACAAAACTGAAAGGGGCATAACCATGCTTTGTGCCACTTTATATGATCAAATTGTGAATTCCAGAAAGATTTGCTTTTGGGTGAAATCTTGTTCTACTTTTGAATCTCTTTCCTTATATGTTTGTTTGTACACTTTACATCTGTTAATGGTATCCCACCAATAAGTAGAGAAGGCACTTGAGGATCAATATTTTGATGGCCAAGGTGACATTTCATTCATTCAATTATGCCTGTGGGAATAGCTGGCATTACAGAAATCAACTCTTTATAAATGATAGGAAAAGATTTTGTTCTTAGAAATGGTTCATAACTATAAAGATGACCTTTATTATCAAACAAAGCAGAAACATAGATAATACCCCTTTCAATCCAGGCCTCCTTATATAGACTTTTCTTGTTAACAGTAATATCACTGTTATTCCAAATAAGAGTTTTATGTGGTGAAAAGTTGTGAACATAACACACTTTCCAAGACAATAAAGCCTGTTGATGACATTTTGAGACTTTTAGTGGCAATTTAGAAACAGACTAGTTACATCCCAATAGAAAGTTGAAGCCGCTTCCATTTTCAAAGATATTATATGGTATAAAATTCCATAGCGATTCCGGACATTCCAAACATTTCTGAAGCCATTTGATCTTAAAGGTGCAATTCAAACGGATCAAATCTAAGACGCCCAATCCTCCTTCTGCTCTCTCTAAAGTGAGAATTTCTTTTTTGAGGCAATGTCTCCTATGTTTCCACACAAATGTAATACATAAATGATTGATTTCTGTGCAGAACATATCACTAACAAAAAGTGACAAAGCAGGATAAACTAATCTTGATACACCTTCAGCTTTTGACAATAACACTCTAGCAAAGATTGAAAGGTCTCTCTGAAGCCATCAATTCAAAATTGTCTTAGTTTTCTTCATTTTGGGAAGAAAATGTAGCTGTTGTCTGAGAGTCATGTCCTTGGAAATGTGAACACCAAGATATTTAACACACTGTTTGACAGGAATATCAAACATAAGTTTCTCTTCAGTCTCATAGAAACATTAAAGTTGACTTTTGTTGAGATGAAGTTTAAGACCCGAAGCTTCTGAAAATGCACCAGTTGCACGTAATGCACTTTGTATTTGCCCTTTATCCCTTAGAAACAATAGTGTATCATGGGCTAGCTGTGTCATTTTGATCTGTCTGTTAAAGATGGTCAAACCATGAATATCGGGGCTATGTGAGATATTTAACAACAAAACTTCAGCCACAATCAAAAATAAAAAACAAGAAATAGGACATCCTTGGCGTACACCTCTTGAAATTGGAAACCTTTTGGAAATGCTGGGATATAAAAAGACAGAGCTGTTTATATCTTTATAAAACATTATTATATTATTAATAAAATGATCCCCAAAACCAAAAATGTGCAGGGCCTGTATCATGAAAGAATGTTCAATTGAATCAAATGCCTTATAAAAGTCGAGGAATACAAGTAGTGCATGTGACTTTATGTGGTTCCAATAGTCAATTCAATCTAATACTAACCTGACATTAGAGCTAATGTGACGTTTGGCCATAAAAGCATTTTGGTTTTCGCTTATTATCTCTTCTAGATCTTTCTTCAAACGTTTAGCATAGACCTGTGAGATCATTTTATAGTCTATATTTCAAAGAGAAATGGGCCTCCAATTTTCCATTATTAAAGGATTTGTTTCAGGTTTAGGAATAAGGGTTATCAGACCTTGTTTCATGGTTGTCGTCATGTCCTTTCTATCAATACATTCTTTAAACATGAGCAGTAGATGGTCCTTAATTAAAGCCCAAAAGCATAAATCAAATTCTACTGAGAGACCATCACTTCCAGGTGATTTTCTTAAATTCATTGAGTTCATATTGCTTCAGTCATTTCTGAGGATGAGAGCTCTCTGTCACAGCTGTCTTTGAAATGTCCAGAAATCAGAGGAGTAAACTTTCTTATATGCTCCATAAATGCACTGCTCTTGAAGTGATTCAATTCACATGTATATCATTTGCTATAACTTGCAATATTATTGTGGTCTGTGCTGATGGTACCATTTATATTTAGGGATTCCTATTTGGCTTTTCTAAACCAAAAAAAGAACTCGTATTTCTTTCCCCTTCCTCTAACCACTTAGCCCTGGACCTTATGAAGGCACCTTTGGCCAAATTCATATACATTCTGTCAAGCTCTTCACTAAGATTCTTAAGCAATTTTAATTCATCCTCAGATAAATCGTGCCTAGACATTCATTTGTGCAACTGGCTCATTAAAGATCTTCTTTGCTAGTACGTATTTCTTTTATTTGTTTGCTACACTGTATTGCAACTTCTCTCAATTTAAATTTAAAGAATTCCCATTTTTGTACTGGACTCATATCTTTTTCACTAAAAATGTCTTTTGCAAGCAATTCTACACTTTTTAAAAAAATGTTTTGTCTTCCAATATATTATTATTTAATTTCCAATAGCCTGTGATGTTTGATTTTTCTTTAGAGCCCTTTAATCTAAGACTTCTCTTTTGATGATCAGACAGCGGAGCATGACAATGAGAAACATCTGAAATGAACTGTAGTCCATGTGATGACAGTAACCATAGATCAATTCTAGACTGTAAGCTTCTGCTAGAATTGGTCCACGTATAATCTTTGACACTGGGGTTCATAAATCTCCAAGCATCTGAAAGCAGAAGGTGATCACACAGAAATGAGGTAGATTTGAAACCAAGTCAAGCTGTAGATCTAGGAGGCCATCGATCATTGAAGTCTCCACCAATGATAAAAACACATTCTTTGTATTTTCCTTTGCAGAGAGATTAGAAAACGTATCTTTTGCTTGAATTGTTCTGTTTGGACCATAAACATTGCAAAGAATAACCAGAAGGTTGTCCACCTTTAAGACCAATATAATCCATAGACCATCATCTGAGAAAGCAGAATCCAGCACATCACCATTAAATCTATTCAAAAGAACTGCGACTCCAGCTGAATTATTTGAGCCATGAGAAAAAAAAAAACTGTGTCCCCCCACTGAGACTTCTAAAATCTTTCATCATCTCTAGATGAATGAGTTTCTTGCAAAAAAACTATATTTGCATTACAACGCCTGCTTAAGAGAAAAACTGCCTTCCTTTTTGTATTATCCCGTAGTCCCCTTACATTAATAGAGCACAAACTTAGTGCATCAAACTTAAATTGAGTCATACAAGAAAATGAACTCAATAAAAACATAAACAGAATTGGCTAATGTCTGAGGTAAATGAACACTTAGAAACTTGAAGAAAGAATAAAATAGGTACTTACAAACAGTAAAGCTCAACTATAAGTACCATTTATACATTCATGAATTTTAAACCAACAGTATTATTAAATGTAATGAAGTGCTCCTGTGACTTATTTAACATAACCCTTAAAGTCCAGAACCCATTGTAACCTTAACAAGTCACCTTTCTTCCTTCAATATAGGCTTCTGGACCACGAACACCAGCACGTTTCCCTTGCTTTCTGGCAGCTTCCACAAGCGGCCAGAGCTTGTTTCTTTCCATCTTGTCGGTTTGTGTCAAATCTTCCTTAACCAGTAGTTTCTTCTCCTTGAGAATCTCAGTGCCACGTGAAATCTTCCAGACTTTGTTTCCAAAGGATCTCATTGTGAACTGCACGATGACAGGTCGTGCTGCATTATCCCGGGGAACTCCAACTCTATGCACTGTGTCAACGAGAAAGCCCAGCTTTTCTTTGTCTTCAGGTGCGAGCAGCGCCAGCAACTTGATGATCTCCCCTCTGATGTTCTCTGCAGGTGTCTCTCCTAATCCATACATGCGGAGATTCCAGCGCCTGCTGAAGCGCTCGCTATTTTCACTTCTCTGTTGCAGTTGTGAGACTTGTCCTGACATTTCTTTAATGTGTTCTTTGTTATTTTCAACTTTCCATAATTCCATCCCTTTCAACTGCTCGCAGACTGTCGTAATGGCTTCAGAGTTTCTGGAGATGTTTTGCTCGTGCGCAGTGAAGCGTTTTGTTAACTCCACCACTGCATTCATGATTTCAGCGTTGGAAACATCGTCAGCATCACCTCCGCCTTTTTGACGCTGTTTCTTTGGGTCCGGGCCTTTACTCGGCGTAACTGGTAGCGGTGTGAACAAAGCGTCCAAACCTTCAACTTCATGTTGAAGTAGTGACGTGACGTTGGTACTGCTGTTGGATTTCACTTCTCTTTTGGGCATGGTTCCAGTGGTTTGTTAAAGCTAATGCTATACTAACAAATGTTGGGGCCGAGATGTCTACTGTAATCCACTATTCTATTGTTCTCCATGGGTAAGGCCTATATGCAGTTTCAAAAGCCTGATTTGAGTTTTCAACAAAGTCTCAGTCCACCATTTGGGACATTCTTGGTTTTACGACTGGTCAGCATTCCATAGGGTCAGTGAATCTCATTGGCCGTTCTCTGTTTTATGGCCTTGCCCCTGAAAACACTATAAAACCAGAGGACAGACGTTTCTCGCTCACTTCCATTTTTCTTTCTCTTCCTATTTTTGCTCTTTGTGTTTTTCTTCTTGTTCCTCTCCTTCGGGGGCAAAACGTGTTATCAGCTCACAGTAAGAGGCAAGGGTTCTGGGCAGGGTTAGGTTAAGGTTCTGTGTTTTATAAACTTTCCTTTGTGTTGAACGTGTTGGATTGTGCACTCACACGTTCGTATGGATTTGTTTACTATTGTTAACTGTTTGTATTTGTTTACACGTTATTAATTCCCTTCGCTGAAAGTAGAGCTCACCGCTCACCCTGCAGTGACGTGTCTTCCCCCGCTGTGAGCGCGTAGACAGATCACGTGGTGAGAGAACGTCGGCATAAGATTCACAGACTGGCCTGGCTTTGCCTGTGTCAAGTCTGTGTGGTTTAAACTGACATAAACTCTCACGTACGCGATCCTTTTGTTTCATTCACTGAACACACTGTGCTTTGAAACACACCTTTGGTCTGCCGCTATTCAAGCACGATTCTCACTCACTCTCTCTCTCTCACTCACTCACTCTCTCTCTTTCTCACTCACTCACTCACTCTCTTTCATTCATGAACGAGAGTCTCCTCATAGGCGCCATCTTGTGTCGAACACGTGTCTCTGCAGCCATGCTATCACATGTTCGACCCAAGATCTGCGGCCTCGTGTTAATGTGTTTCTGGCGCCATCTTTGGTGGAAGCGTGCGTCTACAGTCACTGCTACTGCGCATGCCTTCTCTGCTTTAGTGTCGGAAGTGGGAGGGGCGTTGCTCGGCCAACCGCGTCACTCCCATGTCTTATCTTTGTCTCATGTTACACTCACACACACACACACACACACATATTGGTGTTTATGTTGTATATAGCCTGTGTTGTTGTAGCTTAGCAAGTGATATTTGTTGATTCAACCAATAGATTTTCGTTCTACATTAATGTTCACTTTTAGTGAACATGATTGTTTAATTGATTTCAATGTTTGATTTAATAAATTGTTACTTTTATTAACCTGAAGGAATGCTCTGTGTCTTTTGTACATGAATACAGTGACAAATGGGGGTTGAGAGGGTCTGTGCTCGGATTCATACCTTCAATACTGTTAAATTGGGATATCTTTGATATCGTTGTCAATTACAGTGATTATTTAAGACTGATTTTAAAGGCATAGATTGATTGTCTTTTCCCTGTTTTCAGGGTGGTGCCCCGTTCTAGAATGAATTAACATTTAATTCATTTTTCAAAATGTTTAATTAAAATATTTTATTATCCTCTCTATCCTCACAGAGTAGCCACAGCAGTCATAATAGTTGGTTTAGTTGCCGTTTTTTGACGTGGTACAACTTATAGTTTGGGAGTTCACGGCACTCCAACCGCCCAGGTCGCCATCTTGAGCCAACTGAGGACGCTCCTGTTTGTTTGTAAACAGTCACAGCTGTGACATCATCAACAACACTCATTCTCATTGGCTACATGTGAACGTGTCAGAGGAGAAAGTGAAAAACATCAAGTTCAGTCAGAAAAGGTCAAAGCTGCGACTGACGTGAAAACTACAGCGACTGAAACACTTTAGAAAACAAAAAACACGTCAGCTGTGAAAAGATCCTGATTCTACATCTGAGGGAAGAAAAAGTGGAAACATGGAACAACCATCACTGATTCAACTCATGTGACAACATGAATGACTTTCAGTTGTGGATGAAACATCTGACATTTACAACAGTAACAGAGAGTCAGTGAACTCACCTCAGAGTCTCCAGTCTACAATGTGGACTCTCCAGTCCAGAACACAGCAGCTTCACTCCTGAATCCTGCAGCTGGTTCAGACTCAGGTCCAGGTCTCTCAGGTGTGAGGGGTTGGACTTCAGAGCTGAGACCAGAGAAGAACAGCTGATCTTTGTCAATCTGCAGCCCCTCAACCTGAATGAAGAATAAAAGATGAGACTTTAGACAAAGTTGCTGCTTGAAACCAGTAGTATTGTTATTATTATTAATATGATACTATAATTAAAGTTGATATCAGTCTAATGTTTATGTCTCATTAATAGAACATCAATAACATTGTAGTTGTATATAAATGTCATAAGTCCTGTTTAAACTTAGAAGCTGACACAACTGTTATATTTCTGCTCCTGGTCTCTCTCTTCTGTCTCTACCTCACCTCCCTCTTTCACTTTCTCTCCCCCTCCTCTCCTCTGTCCTCCATTTTGTCCTTTCACCACAACCGGTCGAGGCAGATGCTGCACATGTTTGAGTCTGGTTCTGATACAGATTTTCTCTCCACTGCCCCCTAGTGTTTGTTCATTGTGTGAACTGTTGGTTTCTCTTGTCTTTCTGTCTTATCATGAACAGAGACTTGAGAGAATGTTGTGATTTGGTGTTTTCATTCAGTTCAAAACAAGAATCACACCCAGCTGACAAATCTTCACTTTCATCATTTAAAACATCTCCAGAAACAAACTGAGAAGAATGAGAAGAACTGACTTCTGTGTGTATTTGATAAACCAAACCATGAATCATCACTGACTGATGATGTTATTGATCATGTCTGAACTCACCGAGCCTTCCTGCAGTTCCTCACAGCTGGAATCAGTCTCTGTTTCCCCTGGTATGATGTTCTGTACTTGCTCAGGTCCAACTCATCCAGAACCTCCTCAGACATCTGCAGCATGTAGGCCAGAGCTGAGCAGTGGATCACAGAGAGTCTCTGTCCTCTGTTCTTTGACTTCATGAACTCTTGGATCTCCTGATGCACTGATTGCTCGTTCATCTCTGTCAGACAGTGGAAGATGTTGATGCTTCTGTCAGGTGAGATGTTCTCTGTGTTCATCTTCTTCAGGTTCTCAATGACCCTCTGGATGATTTTTGGACTGTTCTGAGTCTGACCCAGCAGACCTCTTAAGAGTCTGTGGTTGGACTCCAGACAGAGTCCATGAAGGAAGCGAACAAACAGGTCCAGGTGACCATTTTCACTTTGAAGGGATTTCTTCATGGCTGCTTTCAGGAACACATCCAGAGGAGTGTAACCACCATCATCATCATCATCAACTTTATGTCTGAATAAGACCTGCAGCAACATTTTCAGTGACTTTTTCGAACTGTCTTTTTTTCTAAAGAAGTCCTGCAGTACCTCTGTCTTCCTGTTGGTGAAACAGTGGAACATGTAGACTGCAGCCAGAAACTCCTGAACGCTCAGATGAACAAAGCAGTAGACTGATTTCTGGAAGATCACGCTCTCTCTTCTGAAGATCTCTGTACAAACTCCTGAGTACACCGAGGCCTCTGTCACACTTAGACCACACCGCTCCAGGTCTTCTTGGTAGAACATGATGTCTCCTTTCTGTAGATGTTCAAAGGCCAGCCTACCCAGCTTCAGAAGAAAGTCCCTGTCGGCCTCCGTCAGCTCCCGTGGACTCGTCTCACATCCTTTATCATATTTGTTCTTCTTCCTCTTGGTCTGAACCAGCAGGAAGTGTGAGTACAGGTCTGTCAGGGTCTTGGGCAGCTCTCCTATCTGCTCTGTGGTCAACATGTGCTCCAGAACTGTAGCACTGATCCAGCAGAAGACTGGGACTTGACACATGATGTGGAGGCTCCTGGACGTCTTGATGTGTGAGATGATTCTGCTGGACAGATCATCAGTTCTGGATCTCTTCCTGAAGTACTCGTCCTTCTGGTCGTCAGTGAAGCCTCGTACTTCTGTTACCCTGGCAACACATTTAGGAGGGATCTGATTGGCCGCCGCAGGGCGAGAAGTTATCCAGACAAGAGCTGAGGGAAGCAGATTCCCCTGGATGAGGTTGGTCAGCAGCGCGTTGACTGATGACCTGTGTGTGACGTCAGAAACCAGCGTGCTGCTGCTGAAGTCCAGTGAGAGTCTGCTTTCATCCAGGCCGTCAAAGATGAACAAAGGTTTACAGACAGCGAGCTCCTCTGCTCTGACCTTCTCTAATGTTGGATGGAAAACATGGAGCAGCGTGAGAAGACTGTGCTGCTGATCTCTGATCAGGTTCAGCTCCCTGAACGAGAGCACAATCAGCAGATTCACATCCTGGTTTTCCAAACCCTCGGCCCAGTCCAGAGTGAACTTCTGCACCGAGAAGGTTTTTCCAACACCAGCGACGCCGTTGGTCAGGACAACTCTGATGCTCCCCTGCTGGTCAGGTAAGGCTTTAAAGATGTCGCAGCACTTGATGGGAGTGTCCTGGACCGTCTTCTTCTTGGAGGTCGTCTCCAGCTGCATCACCTCATGTTGAGTATTGACCTCTTCACTCTGTCCCTCTGTGATGTAGAGCTCAGTAAAGATCCTGTTCAGGAGGGTTCTACTTCCTGTTCCTTCAGTTCCTTCTGTCACATGTTCAAATCTGCTCCTCAGACTGATCTTATGTTCATCTAGAACTTTCTGCAGACCAACATCTGCTGAAAGACAAGAGACAAAGAATGTGAGCAGCTGAGGATTATTTTCATCAGTGTCATGTTTTTCTGTGACGTTGTTGTTTTATGTTGTTTGTTGTCAAATGAAAAACTACATTTTCACTGTAATGACTTGAATAACTTTATTCTGAAAGACTGAATCATTCTAGAAGAACTGTGATGATTGTGAAGGAAAGAGTATCATCTGCATACAAGAGAACAATCATGAGAGAAAAGCAGCAAAATGAGGGGAAACCTTCATTTCTTCAACCTGCAGGGGGCAGCAGAGAGTTAAACTCCATCATGGAGTTAACATGAGTCACATTTTTAACTTTTAAACAGTTTTCTCCTGTTTTTCCATTTCTAAAGTCTACTAGTGCTGATGGGAGCTGCTCTCCTTATGAGTCTTACTCACGGATGCTCTGTGGTCCACGTCCTGTCCTGGGTCTTTTCCCACACTGGGGACAGCAGGAGTCTCCTGGTGGACCAGACTGGTCCCAGTATGAGGAGATGCAGAGTCTGCAGAACCGGTGACCGCAGCTGGTGGAGACTGGATCCTTCAGGACGTCCTGACACAGAGG
>NW_025322363.1:0-19871 GCF_019176455.1 Solea senegalensis
GTGCTGGAGGTTGAAGTTGAACATAGCACAGCATTAACGAGCAACTGAGTCAAGGCATTGGCCTCTGGGATTATTCATTTCCTGCACCATCAGCCAAAGATCTGTGTCCGGCAACAGCCACCCGGTGTTTGGCGAGTACACCTCATACTTACCTGGCAGGGGAGATACCATGATCAAGAAGGCGGTTCACCCAGGGCGAGGCTCAGCCATTGCACTCCGGCTGTGTTGACCCCTACAAATTCCCCAAACGTGGGAGTCTTGACTGCATAATTTTTGCTAGTGGGGTGCTGCGTCCGCGCTTTCCCCCGATGATGTCGTTGTAAGCAAAGGTCAGCCGCCCGAAGTTCAACGTTGTGTGCCCATCTCCAAACTTCTCCCGTCCTTGCGGCGCAACATCCCCAGTCTTTCCAAGTTGCTGGGAACGTGATGGTTGTGGGTGTTGTCTTTTAGCTCAAAGCAAATGTCACGCTCCCTTTCCCAACTCTTTGTAGAAGAACTCGATTGTTGGAGATGGATCCATGGCCATCATGCCAAGGGTTAATACTTTGGCGCTTGCTCTGTTCACTCCGTGCAGTGACCTGATGTTGAAGTGATGCCAGGAGCAACTCACCATTTCAGAAGCCCGGATGAGGTGGGAAATGGCCCGGCAGTTTGTACTGCTCAGTGTGACACGGAGCTGCTTTGCTCATGCACTCCCGTCTACCACTAAATGTTGGAGGTGTGCCAGTGAGCGAGGAATGTGCCACAGCCTCAGCGACTGATAGAAAACTGCAGCACACAACCGACAGTAGGAAAGCGCTTCCAAACATGCAGTCAAATCTGGGCGGTTTATTGGCCGATTAAGCAAAAACGTTGAAGGAAGGCCGTCCCAAGGTGGCTGGCCGGCCGGCCGACCGAGACTGTGGTGACTCCGGCGGATAGACTCCTCGGCTGCTCTCCAGGACAGGGGCTACGTTGACTCTGGTTTCTCTTCAAAAAGCACAAGTCTTTCGCCTTTTACTAAAGACTTCTGTGGAGAGGGACGTTCAAGAGTTTAAGTTATTTTTGGTGGGCTTTGCTGTAAGGCTGCGCCCTTTGAGTGTGTCAAATGTCAAGCAACTGTCTGTCAAGGCTCAGAGGTGCACTTAGGTCAACCTTGGGGCGGAGGTGATCAGCAGCAGCAGCCTTGTTATGCGCCCTTAAAAACATGGCACCACAACAACTGACTTGTGTGCCAAGATCTTGGGTTGGCCCCAGACACCTGTGGGCCATCGCTTCTCGGCCTTTTGGCTAAGATCAAGTGTAGTATCTGTTCTTATCAGTTTAATATCTGATATGTCCTCTATATGGGGATTAAATATTAAATGCATTTTTGAGCAGTGGGAGGTGAAAACTGGGGCTTGCTCTCTTCACTCCTTGCATTGACCTGGTATTGCAGTGCCACCAGGAACGGTGCACCATTCTCTTTTTTCTGTGAAAAGCAAAGCGAAGCTGAAACCAGAAAGCATCAACCCGTGCCTGTGCGTCAATTTAATTGCGAGCCCATGTTTCTTGTAAGGAAGCAGCAGCAGCAGCGCGTAAAAGCTTACAGCACCTGGTATTCCCAGGCGGTCTCCCATCCAAGTACTAACCCGGCCCGACCCTGCTTAGCTTCCGAGATCAGACGAGATCGGGCGTGCTCAGGGTGGTATGGCCGTAAGCCGAGGGGCTGGCGACAGAGAGTGCCTTTATGGACTAGGCAAGGCCCCTGCTCGTGGAGGGGCATGTTTCTTGTAAGGAAGCAGCAGTGTAAAAGCGTGCAGCGGTGTAAAAGCTTACAGCACCTGGTATTCCCAGGCGGTCTCCCATCCAAGTACTAACCAGGCCCGACCCTGCTTGGCTTCCGAGATCAGACGAGATCGGGCGTGCTCAGGGTGGTATGGCCGTAAGCCGGGGGGTTGGGGACACAGACTGCTTTTATGGACTGGGCAAGGCCCCCTGCGCGTGGCGGGGCTCAAAAGTCAGCCTTTCGGACACACTGCACTTCAGCCTTTATCTCCACCACATGCTACACTCTAGTCCAGTATCGGGAAGCGACACCGAGATGGGCAAGCGGCTGTTGGTGCCGTCATGTCCAGTTGTTGCTGAATCTATAGGAAACGACAGCCAGGTATGCCAGTAAAAAGGTCGAGTGTTTCCTCTCCAATGTGTGCTGGAGGTTGAAGTGGAACATAGCACAGCATTAACGAGCAACTGAGTCAAGGCATTGGCCTCTGGGATTATTCATTTCCAGCACCATCAGCCAAAGAGCTGTGTCTGGCAAGAGCCACCCGGTGTTTGGCGAGTACACCTCATACTTACCTGGCAGGGGAGATACCATGATCAAGAAGGCGGTTCACCCAGGGCGAGGCTCAGCCATTGCACTCCGGCTGTGTTGACCCCTGCAAATTCCCCAAACGTGGGAGTCTTGACTGCATAATTTTTGCTAGTGGGGTGCTGCGTCCGCGCTTTCCCCCGATGATGTCGTTGTAAGCAAAGGTCAGCCGCCCGAAGTTCAACGTTGTGTGCCCATCTCCAAACTTCTCACGTCCTTGCGGAGCAACATCCCCAGTCTTTCCAAGTTGCTGGGAACGTGATGGTTGTGGGTGTTGTCTTTCAGCTCAAAGCAAATGTCACGCTCCCTTTCCCAACTCTTTGTAGAAGAACTCGATTGTTGGAGATGGATCCATGGCCATCATGCCAAGGGTTAATACTTTGGCGCTTGCTCTGTTCACTCCGTGCAGTGACCTGATGTTGAAGTGATGCCAGGAGCAACTCACCATTTCAGAAGCCCGGATGAGGTGGGAAATGGCCCGGCAGTTTGTACTGCTTTGCTCATGCACTCACGTCTACCACTAAATGTTGGAGGTGTGCCAGTGAGCGAGGAATGTGCCACAGCCTCAGCGACTGATAGAAAACTGCAGCGCACAACCGACAGTAGGAAAGCGCTTCCAAACATGCAGTCAAATCTGGGCGGTTTATTGGCCGACTAAGCAAAAACGTTGAAGGAAGGCCGTCCCAAGGTGGCCGGCCGGCCGGCCGACCGAGACTGTGGTGACTCCGGCGGATAGACTCCTCGGCTGCTCTCCAGGACAGGGGCTACGTTGACTCTGGTTTCTCTTCAAAATGCACAAGTCTTTCGCCTTTTACTAAAGACTTCCGTGGAGAGGGACGTTCAAGAGTTTAAGTTATTTTTGGTGGGCTTTGCTGTAAGGCTGCGCCCTTTGAGTGTGTCAAATGTCAAGCAGCTGTCTGTCAAGGCTCAGAGGTGCACTTAGGTCAACCTTGGGGCGGAGGTGATCAGCAGCAGCAGCCTTTGTTATGCGCCCTTAAAAACATGGCACCACAACAACTGACTTGTGTGCCAAGATCTTGGGTTGGCCCCAGACACCTGTGGGCCATCGCTTCTCGGCCTTTTGGCTAAGATCAAGTGTAGTATCTGTTCTTATCAGTTTAATATCTGATATGTCCTCTATATGGGGATTAAATATTAAATGCATTTTTGAGCAGTGGGAGGTGAAAACTGGGGCTTGCTCTCTTCACTCCTTGCATTGACCTGGTATTGCAGTGCCACCAGGAACGGTGCACCATTCTCTTTTTTCTGTGAAAAGCAAAGCGAAGCTGAAACCAGAAAGACATCAACCCGTGCCTGTGCGTCAATTTAATTGCGAGCCCATGTTTCTTGTAAGGAAGCAGCAGCAGCAGCAGCGTAAAAGCTTACAGCACCTGGTATTCCCAGGCGGTCTCCCATCCAAGTACTAACCCGGCCCGACCCTGCTTAGCTTCCGAGATCAGACGAGATCGGGCGTGCTCAGGGTGGTATGGCCGTAAGCCGAGGGGCTGGCGACAGAGAGTGCCTTTATGGACTAGGCAAGGCCCCTGCTCGTGGAGGGGCATGTTTCTTGTAAGGAAGCAGCAGTGTAAAAGCGTGCAGCGGTGTAAAAGCTTACAGCACCTGGTATTCCCAGGCGGTCTCCCATCCAAGTACTAACCAGGCCCGACCCTGCTTGGCTTCCGAGATCAGACGAGATCGGGCGTGCTTTTTTTTTTTGTTTTTTATTATCAAAAATACTTTCATTAACAAAAATGAACACACTTATTCACAAGAAACCACAAAACACGTTTAAACCATGATTCAATGATGAAACAAAAGACATATTCAAGGAGAATCAAAATGTTGACGAAGCAATAACAAAGAAAGAAAAAAAACATAAATAGATAAAACCCTAGCCAATGGGACATTATACTCAATAAGATTTAAAGAAACAGGGTTTACAGCAAAAACATCAACGATATCCTTGAGAGATGAAAACGTGGCAATGTACTCCCCAGAACATTTAGAAATGAAACATCAGTTCTTCCCTCTGATCGAGGTCGTATAAGGAGTTGTTGGTGAGAAAAGTTTCCTGGAATGTTGCCTTGTAGGCATCCTTGAGCAGTCTGAGATGACTTTTGACCATGCTTGTGAAGAAGAGCCATCTGTTTATTTGTACATCCTCATAGAGTGCGTAGTTCCTGGCAATGAAGATGGTGTGTCGGGCTATGGATAGTAGAATGTTAATCAGGGTTGTGTTTATACCTTCTTTCTTGTGTGAGTATCCAAAGAGCCAAGTCCATTCCCAGTCTGTAATGTCTTTGCTGCTGAGCTTGCAGTGGTCGGTGAGGAGGTTCTTGACCCGGGTGATGAAGACCTCGCAGATGGGACAGGTGAGAAAGATGTGTTCAAGTGTTTCGTCATTTTTATTACAGACAGTACAAACCCTCTCATAGATAGCACTGTTCATTTGGTGCAGGATGATACCCGAGAAAATTCGTCTATGTCTGATTTTGAAATCGGTGTTGTTGGCGAAGGGATGAGCATAGGGGCTATTTATGTTTTTCCACATGGTGGAAACATTAATCGACGGGAAGTGTTCTTTCCAATGAGTTTCAGATGTCGGTTTTTGTACTATGTTTGCCAGCAAGGTGTTGTACCAATACTTGGAGGTTAGTTGATTAATGCTTTTCGCATCAGGCTGAGCACTTTGACGAAAATCAAGGGTATCATTCTGCCTACTACCACTGGTCTTGTAAAAAGCCTGTTTTAGATGGTCAGCAATCCCAGTTTCAATTTTCTGACATGTGAATTCAGCAAACCGTTTGCAATAAATGTTTTTGGCTCTGAGCCGATTCAAGATTTCTTCCACTACTATTTCGCCTTGATTGTTTGTGAAGTCTCCCAATGTGTATAAACCTGCTTGCGGCATTGACCCGCCCGAGATGGGCCTGCCCAGATATGTGATGTCTGGGTTGTGGAAAACGGGGAGCTGCAGCAGCTGGTGTTTGTTTTGTACTATAGTTACCAGGTGGGGTCTGGCCAACTCCCATGCCTCAAAGATCTCTTGTGTGAACTGTGAGATGTGTGTAGCTTGTGATTTTAGTGGGATCTGACAGAGATTGTAAATGCCACTGTTTCCACATGTTTTAATGGTGTCAAGCAGTTGATGTTTCCAAAAAAGGTCAGTTTTATCGTCCAACAGCTTTTTGATGATTTTGATTCTGAATGAGTGTTTTTTTGTGTTTATGTCTATTAGCCTAAGCCCACCGTTTGTGTATGTATCAATTGTTGTTCTGTGTTTTATCATGTTGCGGCGGCTTCCCCACAGAAAAGTGGATATCATTTGATTTATTTCTGCATGAGTTTGTTTTGGGAGATCATAGACTTGTAGCACATGATTCACTTTGGAGAGTATCAGGGAGTTGAGCATGACCACCTTACCCTTCAGGGTCAGCTTCCGCATTTTCCACAACCCCAAGGTGTTGTTCATTTTATTTAGCACCTCTTTCCAGGTGTTATCTCTGGCGGCCTTTTGATCCTGGCCAATATGCACTCCTAAGACCCTTACACTGGCCTTTTCCTCTATGAACGCCTGTCTGCCTGGTGACCTTGCCCCATTGCCACAGTACATTATAGTTGATTTGTTTTCATTGATTTTGGCACCGGAGGCTGAGCAGTAGATATGTACAAGATTCAAAGCTAGTTGTAGACTTTTTCCATCTTTGACCATGATATTTGTGTCATCGGCATAGGCAATCATTTTGCAGGAAGTGCCATTATCTGCCAGTATGCCCTGAATGTTAATGTTCTGATTTATTAATAGAGCTAGGGGCTCGGCCACCAGGCTGTAGAGCAGAGAGGAGAGGGGACATCCCTGTCTAATTGATCTTTGGATTGCTATTTTTGGGGTTTGGAGACCATTCACTTTTATGCGACTGTGTGCATTGTTGTAAAGAGATTGAATTCTTTTAATGAAATTGTGACCAAAACCGAATTGTTTTAAACAGCCCATAAAAAGTTGTGTTCAACTCGATCGAACGCCTTTTCAAAATCTACTCCTAGATAGATGCCACCAGTTTGTGACATCTGATAGATGGTTTCTTTTATGGATAAAATGGAATCTGAAATATCTCGTCCGGGAATGCTATATGCCTGTGACTGATGTACTATGTTTGGGATAATTTCTTTGAGTCTGTTTGCTAGAACCTTTGCGAAAATTTTGTAATCAGTATTCAGAAGGCTTATGGGTCTGTAGTTGTTAATGATCGTTCTGTCTCCTCGGTTTTTGTATGCCAAAGTAATTAAACCAAGTGTAAGGGTCTCAGGAGCTTCACCTTTCTTCTCAACTTCCTCAAAAATTCGAAATAAAATTGGTGTTAAACTTTCTTTGAAAAATAGATAAAATTCAGTTGTTAAACCATCTACGCCTGGACTCTTGTTTTTTTGTAAGCCCTTGATGGCTGCTTCAATCTCTGCCATGCTGATAAGCTGATCACACCATATTCTGTCCTCCGTTGAGATTTGGTTCTGAATGACCTTCACCACACTTGTAATTGTATTTTGATTTATATTTTGATTTGTATATAGCTGCTGGAAGAAATCTTGTATTCTGGATATTATTTCATCAGTTTGTATAATTATGTTGCCCTTGCTGTCTTTCAGTTCTTTTATGAATGCTTTATTTTGTTTTTGCTTTTCTAAGCCGAGGAAAAAAGCTGAACATTTTTCCCCCTCCACAAAATTTTGCACTCTGCTTCTAATTATTGCCCCCATGCATTCCTTCTTTTTGGAGAGCGCTAACTTGTCTCTCAAATAAATATAATTTGTCAGATCTCCGTTAGGTTCATTGGCTATCTTTTGGAGTTCGTGTTCTAATTTTACTCTTAGCTCTTTTTCATTTTTTTTCTCCAGCCAGCTCTTATGTTTACTATAATTTATACATACTCTTTTGATTCGTTCTTTCACTCTTTCCCACCAATTAAATATGTCTTCGACCCACTCCATTTCATTTGCCACATTGTGAAGAAGACGGTTAACTTTGTCAATGAACTGTTGATCTTTTAGTAAGCTATTGTTAAAACACCATACCCCACCATTTGTTTGTGCTACTGATGGAAATAATGACAATTTTATGAGGGAGTGATCACTCCATGTGTTGAGGACATATTCTATTGAGTTCACATTGTGTACAATGGAGCTTGCCACTAAGGCATAATCAATACGGGTACGATTGTTTGAGAGTATTTTGTACCACCTGATGTCTGGAGAACTGAGTTTTATTTGGATGCATAATTCGCCATAAGTCAACCAGGTCGTATTCTTTTATGATTTCGAATAAGGATCGCCTGCTCACATCATCTTTAAAGAGATTGTTGCTAGATATGTCAAATTTGGTGAGGGGAACATTGAAGTCTCCAGTGATGATGGAGTTGTTGTTTACCCACTTATTTAGCTCTTTGAAAAACACTTTTCTTTCACCCTCAGTGTTAGGAGCATATATATTGATAATTCTAATATAAACATTTTTTTTCCATGAATCAACTATCAATAATCTACCTCGTGAGCATTTATATATTTCTATTACCTTATCAAAGACATTGTTTTTAATCAGCGTTGCCACCCCACACATTGCTCGATCTGCATTTGCGAAATATACATTCCCTTCCCATAACCCTCCTATCATGCTCACAGGAGATGAGGACCATTTTGTTTCTTGTAGCAGCAAGATGTCACATTTGGTAGTATTGATGACTTTGTGTAGTTTTTCTCTGCTGCAGAGCCCACGGGCATTCAGTGAGAGAAGCAGGGCCATGAGAAGGGTGAGCTGTATTATTGTGGCATTAAACATCACACTCATTTTTTTCTATTTTGCTTTTTCTTATTTGTTTTACCGGACTTGTCTGTATTTTGTCGTTTTCTTGCCAGGGACACTACCGAGAGGTCCATCTCCGAATCAGAGTCAGCACTTGGTGAGGGAGAAACTGTTGGCTCTTTTTCAGAGTGGGGAGGACTGAGTGGCGCAGATTCTGCGGTTGGGGTGCTTCTCGTGCCTCTGGCTTGGAGCTTTTCAGCTCCAGCCACTTTTTTTTCATTGTCTGGTTGAGCCTCGTCATTCTGCGCTTCCGGAAGGCTTTCTCCAGAGGTTTCCACATTAGTGGTTATTTTTTCCGCTCGGGGCGGCTGGGCAGGGGGCCCTTTCTCTACACCACACTCTGTGCGTACCTCCGCAGGCGCTATCTCTGCCTCCTCCTCTCCTGCACTGTCCTCAGTGCTTCCCTCTGTCTGCTCCCTCTCCAACTCTGACTCTGCTATGCTCTCCGGTTCACTTTCATTGCAAATGCAATTTTCCATGTTGTTGTGGCACAGCTCACACCTTTTCACAGCTTTATGGCACTCTCTTGCATAGTGCCCCTGGACTCCACATTTATGGCAACAAAACTCAGGACACTCTCTAAGAATGTGTCCAGGCTGTAGGCACATTCGACACACTTTCACTTGCCGATCATGTAACACTCTGAAGTATTCGGGACCAGTGGCAGTATTAAATCTAGCAGAGTAAGGCAGGGATTGTACTGTCTGATTAAATTTGACTTTCACATACCTTGTCCCATCTGCGATGTTTGTGCCAGGCCACATTCTTCTCTTGATTGGAGAGATTGCAGAGACTCCCCAGCCATGCAGCTTGTCAATTATTTCCTGGTCTGAGATGTACGCGGGCAGAGTGAGAAAAGAGACCACCAGTTCATCATTGTTTAGCTCTTTTGCCATAACTATGGTTGTGCCGATTTTGAATCCATCCAGCAATCTGCTTTTCCCAACAGTGTTTGTCATTGTTATTTCATATTTGGAAACGACAGCCAGGTATGCCAGTAAAAAAGGTCGAGTGTTTCCTCTCCAATGTGTGCTGGAGGTTGAAGTTGAACATAGCACAGCATTAACGAGCAACTGAGTCAAGGCATTGGCCTCTGGGATTATTCATTTCCAGCACCATCAGCCAAAGAGCTGTGTCTGGCAAGAGCCACCCGGTGTTTGGCGAGTACACCTCATACTTACCTGGCAGGGGAGATACCATGATCAAGCAGGCGGTTCACCCAGGGCGAGGCTCAGCCATTGCACTCCGGCTGTGTTGACCCCTGCAAATTCCCCAAACGTGGGAGTCTTGACTGCATAATTTTTGCTAGTGGGGTGCTGCGTCCGCGCTTTCCCCCGATGATGTCGTTGTAAGCAAAGGTCAGCCGCCCGAAGTTCAACGTTGTGTGCCCATCTCCAAACTTCTCACGTCCTTGCGGAGCAACATCCCCAGTCTTTCCAAGTTGCTGGGAACGTGATGGTTGTGGGTGTTGTCTTTTAGCTCAAAGCAAATGTCACGCTCCCTTTCCCAACTCTTTGTAGAAGAACTCGATTGTTGGAGATGGATCCATGGCCATCATGCCAAGGGTTAATACTTTGGCGCTTGCTCTGTTCACTCCGTGCAGTGACCTGATGTTGAAGTGATGCCAGGAGCAACTCACCATTTCAGAAGCCCGGATGAGGTGGGAAATGGCCCGGCAGTTTGTACTGCTCAGTGTGACACGGAGCTGCTTTGCTCATGCACTCACGTCTACCACTAAATGTTGGAGGTGTGCCAGTGAGCGAGGAATGTGCCACAGCCTCAGCGACTGATAGAAAACTGCAGCGCACAACCGACAGTAGGAAAGCGCTTCCAAACATGCAGTCAAATCTGGGCGGTTTATTGGCCGACTAAGCAAAAACGTTGAAGGAAGGCCGTCCCAAGGTGGCCGGCCGGCCGGCCGACCGAGACTGTGGTGACTCCGGCGGATAGACTCCTCGGCTGCTCTCCAGGACAGGGGCTACGTTGACTCTGGTTTCTCTTCAAAATGCACAAGTCTTTCGCCTTTTACTAAAGACTTCCGTGGAGAGGGACGTTCAAGAGTTTAAGTTATTTTTGGTGGGCTTTGCTGTAAGGCTGCGCCCTTTGAGTGTGTCAAATGTCAAGCAGCTGTCTGTCAAGGCTCAGAGGTGCACTTAGGTCAACCTTGGGGCGGAGGTGATCAGCAGCAGCAGCCTTTGTTATGCGCCCTTAAAAACATGGCACCACAACAACTGACTTGTGTGCCAAGATCTTGGGTTGGCCCCAGACACCTGTGGGCCATCGCTTCTCGGCCTTTTGGCTAAGATCAAGTGTAGTATCTGTTCTTATCAGTTTAATATCTGATATGTCCTCTATATGGGGATTAAATATTAAATGCATTTTTGAGCAGTGGGAGGTGAAAACTGGGGCTTGCTCTCTTCACTCCTTGCATTGACCTGGTATTGCAGTGCCACCAGGAACGGTGCACCATTCTCTTTTTTCTGTGAAAAGCAAAGCGAAGCTGAAACCAGAAAGACATCAACCCGTGCCTGTGCGTCAATTTAATTGCGAGCCCATGTTTCTTGTAAGGAAGCAGCAGCAGCAGCAGTAAAAGCTTACAGCACCTGGTATTCCCAGGCGGTCTCCCATCCAAGTACTAACCCGGCCCGACCCTGCTTAGCTTCCGAGATCAGACGAGATCGGGCGTGCTCAGGGTGGTATGGCCGTAAGCCGAGGGGCTGGCGACAGAGAGTGCCTTTATGGACTAGGCAAGGCCCCTGCTCGTGGAGGGGCATGTTTCTTGTAAGGAAGCAGCAGTGTAAAAGCGTGCAGCGGTGTAAAAGCTTACAGCACCTGGTATTCCCAGGCGGTCTCCCATCCAAGTACTAACCAGGCCCGACCCTGCTTGGCTTCCGAGATCAGACGAGATCGGGCGTGCTCAGGGTGGTATGGCCGTAAGCCGGGGGGTTGGGGACACAGACTGCTTTTATGGACTGGGCAAGGCCCCCTGCGCGTGGCGGGGCTCAAAAGTCAGCCTTTCGGACACACTGCACTTCAGCCTTTATCTCCACCACATGCTACACTCTAGTCCAGTATCGGGAAGCGACACCGAGATGGGCAAGCGGCTGTTGGTGCCGTCATGTCCAGTTGTTGCTGAATCTATAGGAAACGACAGCCAGGTATGCCAGTAAAAAAGGTCGAGTGTTTCCTCTCCAATGTGTGCTGGAGGTTGAAGTTGAACATAGCACAGCATTAACGAGCAACTGAGTCAAGGCATTGGCCTCTGGGATTATTCATTTCCAGCACCATCAGCCAAAGAGCTGTGTCTGGCAAGAGCCACCCGGTGTTTGGCGAGTACACCTCATACTTACCTGGCAGGGGAGATACCATGATCAAGAAGGCGGTTCACCCAGGGCGAGGCTCAGCCATTGCACTCCGGCTGTGTTGACCCCTGCAAATTCCCCAAACGTGGGAGTCTTGACTGCATAATTTTTGCTAGTGGGGTGCTGCGTCCGCGCTTTCCCCCGATGATGTCGTTGTAAGCAAAGGTCAGCCGCCCGAAGTTCAACGTTGTGTGCCCATCTCCAAACTTCTCACGTCCTTGCGGAGCAACATCCCCAGTCTTTCCAAGTTGCTGGGAACGTGATGGTTGTGGGTGTTGTCTTTTAGCTCAAAGCAAATGTCACGCTCCCTTTCCCAACTCTTTGTAGAAGAACTCGATTGTTGGAGATGGATCCATGGCCATCATGCCAAGGGTTAATACTTTGGCGCTTGCTCTGTTCACTCCGTGCAGTGACCTGATGTTGAAGTGATGCCAGGAGCAACTCACCATTTCAGAAGCCCGGATGAGGTGGGAAATGGCCCGGCAGTTTGTACTGCTCAGTGTGACACGGAGCTGCTTTGCTCATGCACTCACGTCTACCACTAAATGTTGGAGGTGTGCCAGTGAGCGAGGAATGTGCCACAGCCTCAGCGACTGATAGAAAACTGCAGCGCACAACCGACAGTAGGAAAGCGCTTCCAAACATGCAGTCAAATCTGGGCGGTTTATTGGCCGACTAAGCAAAAACGTTGAAGGAAGGCCGTCCCAAGGTGGCCGGCCGGCCGGCCGACCGAGACTGTGGTGACTCCGGCGGATAGACTCCTCGGCTGCTCTCCAGGACAGGGGCTACGTTGACTCTGGTTTCTCTTCAAAATGCACAAGTCTTTCGCCTTTTACTAAAGACTTCCGTGGAGAGGGACGTTCAAGAGTTTAAGTTATTTTTGGTGGGCTTTGCTGTAAGGCTGCGCCCTTTGAGTGTGTCAAATGTCAAGCAGCTGTCTGTCAAGGCTCAGAGGTGCACTTAGGTCAACCTTGGGGCGGAGGTGATCAGCAGCAGCAGCCTTTGTTATGCGCCCTTAAAAACATGGCACCACAACAACTGACTTGTGTGCCAAGATCTTGGGTTGGCCCCAGACACCTGTGGGCCATCGCTTCTCGGCCTTTTGGCTAAGATCAAGTGTAGTATCTGTTCTTATCAGTTTAATATCTGATATGTCCTCTATATGGGGATTAAATATTAAATGCATTTTTGAGCAGTGGGAGGTGAAAACTGGGGCTTGCTCTCTTCACTCCTTGCATTGACCTGGTATTGCAGTGCCACCAGGAACGGTGCACCATTCTCTTTTTTCTGTGAAAAGCAAAGCGAAGCTGAAACCAGAAAGACATCAACCCGTGCCTGTGCGTCAATTTAATTGCGAGCCCATGTTTCTTGTAAGGAAGCAGCAGCAGCAGCGCGTAAAAGCTTACAGCACCTGGTATTCCCAGGCGGTCTCCCATCCAAGTACTAACCCGGCCCGACCCTGCTTAGCTTCCGAGATCAGACGAGATCGGGCGTGCTCAGGGTGGTATGGCCGTAAGCCGAGGGGCTGGCGACAGAGAGTGCCTTTATGGACTAGGCAAGGCCCCTGCTCGTGGAGGGGCATGTTTCTTGTAAGGAAGCAGCAGTGTAAAAGCGTGCAGCGGTGTAAAAGCTTACAGCACCTGGTATTCCCAGGCGGTCTCCCATCCAAGTACTAACCAGGCCCGACCCTGCTTGGCTTCCGAGATCAGACGAGATCGGGCGTGCTTTTTTTTTTTGTTTTTTATTATCAAAAATACTTTCATTAACAAAAATGAACACACTTATTCACAAGAAACCACAAAACACGTTTAAACCATGATTCAATGATGAAACAAAAGACATATTCAAGGAGAATCAAAATGTTGACGAAGCAATAACAAAGAAAGAAAAAAAACATAAATAGATAAAACCCTAGCCAATGGGACATTATACTCAATAAGATTTAAAGAAACAGGGTTTACAGCAAAAACATCAACGATATCCTTGAGAGATGAAAACGTGGCAATGTACTCCCCAGAACATTTAGAAATGAAACATCAGTTCTTCCCTCTGATCGAGGTCGTATAAGGAGTTGTTGGTGAGAAAAGTTTCCTGGAATGTTGCCTTGTAGGCATCCTTGAGCAGTCTGAGATGACTTTTGACCATGCTTGTGAAGAAGAGCCATCTGTTTATTTGTACATCCTCATAGAGTGCGTAGTTCCTGGCAATGAAGATGGTGTGTCGGGCTATGGATAGTAGAATGTTAATCAGGGTTGTGTTTATACCTTCTTTCTTGTGTGAGTATCCAAAGAGCCAAGTCCATTCCCAGTCTGTAATGTCTTTGCTGCTGAGCTTGCAGTGGTCGGTGAGGAGGTTCTTGACCCGGGTGATGAAGACCTCGCAGATGGGACAGGTGAGAAAGATGTGTTCAAGTGTTTCGTCATTTTTATTACAGACAGTACAAACCCTCTCATAGATAGCACTGTTCATTTGGTGCAGGATGATACCCGAGAAAATTCGTCTATGTCTGATTTTGAAATCGGTGTTGTTGGCGAAGGGATGAGCATAGGGGCTATTTATGTTTTTCCACATGGTGGAAACATTAATCGACGGGAAGTGTTCTTTCCAATGAGTTTCAGATGTCGGTTTTTGTACTATGTTTGCCAGCAAGGTGTTGTACCAATACTTGGAGGTTAGTTGATTAATGCTTTTCGCATCAGGCTGAGCACTTTGACGAAAATCAAGGGTATCATTCTGCCTACTACCACTGGTCTTGTAAAAAGCCTGTTTTAGATGGTCAGCAATCCCAGTTTCAATTTTCTGACATGTGAATTCAGCAAACCGTTTGCAATAAATGTTTTTGGCTCTGAGCCGATTCAAGATTTCTTCCACTACTATTTCGCCTTGATTGTTTGTGAAGTCTCCCAATGTGTATAAACCTGCTTGCGGCATTGACCCGCCCGAGATGGGCCTGCCCAGATATGTGATGTCTGGGTTGTGGAAAACGGGGAGCTGCAGCAGCTGGTGTTTGTTTTGTACTATAGTTACCAGGTGGGGTCTGGCCAACTCCCATGCCTCAAAGATCTCTTGTGTGAACTGTGAGATGTGTGTAGCTTGTGATTTTAGTGGGATCTGACAGAGATTGTAAATGCCACTGTTTCCACATGTTTTAATGGTGTCAAGCAGTTGATGTTTCCAAAAAAGGTCAGTTTTATCGTCCAACAGCTTTTTGATGATTTTGATTCTGAATGAGTGTTTTTTTGTGTTTATGTCTATTAGCCTAAGCCCACCGTTTGTGTATGTATCAATTGTTGTTCTGTGTTTTATCATGTTGCGGCGGCTTCCCCACAGAAAAGTGGATATCATTTGATTTATTTCTGCATGAGTTTGTTTTGGGAGATCATAGACTTGTAGCACATGATTCACTTTGGAGAGTATCAGGGAGTTGAGCATGACCACCTTACCCTTCAGGGTCAGCTTCCGCATTTTCCACAACCCCAAGGTGTTGTTCATTTTATTTAGCACCTCTTTCCAGGTGTTATCTCTGGCGGCCTTTTGATCCTGGCCAATATGCACTCCTAAGACCCTTACACTGGCCTTTTCCTCTATGAACGCCTGTCTGCCTGGTGACCTTGCCCCATTGCCACAGTACATTATAGTTGATTTGTTTTCATTGATTTTGGCACCGGAGGCTGAGCAGTAGATATGTACAAGATTCAAAGCTAGTTGTAGACTTTTTCCATCTTTGACCATGATATTTGTGTCATCGGCATAGGCAATCATTTTGCAGGAAGTGCCATTATCTGCCAGTATGCCCTGAATGTTAATGTTCTGATTTATTAATAGAGCTAGGGGCTCGGCCACCAGGCTGTAGAGCAGAGAGGAGAGGGGACATCCCTGTCTAATTGATCTTTGGATTGCTATTTTTGGGGTTTGGAGACCATTCACTTTTATGCGACTGTGTGCATTGTTGTAAAGAGATTGAATTCTTTTAATGAAATTGTGACCAAAACCGAATTGTTTTAAAACAGCCCATAAAAAGTTGTGTTCAACTCGATCGAACGCCTTTTCAAAATCTACTCCTAGATAGATGCCACCAGTTTGTGACATCTGATAGATGGTTTCTTTTATGGATAAAATGGAATCTGAAATATCTCGTCCGGGAATGCTATATGCCTGTGACTGATGTACTATGTTTGGGATAATTTCTTTGAGTCTGTTTGCTAGAACCTTTGCGAAAATTTTGTAATCAGTATTCAGAAGGCTTATGGGTCTGTAGTTGTTAATGATCGTTCTGTCTCCTCGGTTTTTGTATGCCAAAGTAATTAAACCAAGTGTAAGGGTCTCAGGAGCTTCACCTTTCTTCTCAACTTCCTCAAAAATTCGAAATAAAATTGGTGTTAAACTTTCTTTGAAAAATAGATAAAATTCAGTTGTTAAACCATCTACGCCTGGACTCTTGTTTTTTTGTAAGCCCTTGATGGCTGCTTCAATCTCTGCCATGCTGATAAGCTGATCACACCATATTCTGTCCTCCGTTGAGATTTGGTTCTGAATGACCTTCACCACACTTGTAATTGTATTTTGATTTATATTTTGATTTGTATATAGCTGCTGGAAGAAATCTTGTATTCTGGATATTATTTCATCAGTTTGTATAATTATGTTGCCCTTGCTGTCTTTCAGTTCTTTTATGAATGCTTTATTTTGTTTTTGCTTTTCTAAGCCGAGGAAAAAAGCTGAACATTTTTCCCCCTCCACAAAATTTTGCACTCTGCTTCTAATTATTGCCCCCATGCATTCCTTCTTTTTGGAGAGCGCTAACTTGTCTCTCAAATAAATATAATTTGTCAGATCTCCGTTAGGTTCATTGGCTATCTTTTGGAGTTCGTGTTCTAATTTTACTCTTAGCTCTTTTTCATTTTTTTTCTCCAGCCAGCTCTTATGTTTACTATAATTTATACATACTCTTTTGATTCGTTC
The DNA here is from genome assembly GCF_019176455.1 of Solea senegalensis. NCBI lineage: Eukaryota > Metazoa > Chordata > Actinopteri > Pleuronectiformes > Soleidae > Solea > Solea senegalensis. The sequence continues at coordinate 16,511 of NW_025322363.1, forward strand.
TTTCACTCTTTCCCACCAATTAAATATGTCTTCGACCCACTCCATTTCATTTGCCACATTGTGAAGAAGACGGTTAACTTTGTCAATGAACTGTTGATCTTTTAGTAAGCTATTGTTAAAACACCATACCCCACCATTTGTTTGTGCTACTGATGGAAATAATGACAATTTTATGAGGGAGTGATCACTCCATGTGTTGAGGACATATTCTATTGAGTTCACATTGTGTACAATGGAGCTTGCCACTAAGGCATAATCAATACGGGATTGTTTGAGAGTATTTTGTACCACCTGATGTCTGGAGAACTGAGTTTTATTTGGATGCATAATTCGCCATAAGTCAACCAGGTCGTATTCTTTTATGATTTCGAATAAGGATCGCCTGCTCACATCATCTTTAAAGAGATTGTTGCTAGATATGTCAAATTTGGTGAGGGGAACATTGAAGTCTCCAGTGATGATGGAGTTGTTGTTTACCCACTTATTTAGCTCTTTGAAAAACACTTTTCTTTCACCCTCAGTGTTAGGAGCATATATATTGATAATTCTAATATAAACATTTTTTTTCCATGAATCAACTATCAATAATCTACCTCGTGAGCATTTATATATTTCTATTACCTTATCAAAGACATTGTTTTTAATCAGCGTTGCCACCCCACACATTGCTCGATCTGCATTTGCGAAATATACATTCCCTTCCCATAACCCTCCTATCATGCTCACAGGAGATGAGGACCATTTTGTTTCTTGTAGCAGCAAGATGTCACATTTGGTAGTATTGATGACTTTGTGTAGTTTTTCTCTGCTGCAGAGCCCACGGGCATTCAGTGAGAGAAGCAGGGCCATGAGAAGGGTGAGCTGTATTATTGTGGCATTAAACATCACACTCATTTTTTTCTATTTTGCTTTTTCTTATTTGTTTTACCGGACTTGTCTGTATTTTGTCGTTTTCTTGCCAGGGACACTACCGAGAGGTCCATCTCCGAATCAGAGTCAGCACTTGGTGAGGGAGAAACTGTTGGCTCTTTTTCAGAGTGGGGAGGACTGAGTGGCGCAGATTCTGCGGTTGGGGTGCTTCTCGTGCCTCTGGCTTGGAGCTTTTCAGCTCCAGCCACTTTTTTTTCATTGTCTGGTTGAGCCTCGTCATTCTGCGCTTCCGGAAGGCTTTCTCCAGAGGTTTCCACATTAGTGGTTATTTTTTCCGCTCGGGGCGGCTGGGCAGGGGGCCCTTTCTCTACACCACACTCTGTGCGTACCTCCGCAGGCGCTATCTCTGCCTCCTCCTCTCCTGCACTGTCCTCAGTGCTTCCCTCTGTCTGCTCCCTCTCCAACTCTGACTCTGCTATGCTCTCCGGTTCACTTTCATTGCAAATGCAATTTTCCATGTTGTTGTGGCACAGCTCACACCTTTTCACAGCTTTATGGCACTCTCTTGCATAGTGCCCCTGGACTCCACATTTATGGCAACAAAACTCAGGACACTCTCTAAGAATGTGTCCAGGCTGTAGGCACATTCGACACACTTTCACTTGCCGATCATGTAACACTCTGAAGTATTCGGGACCAGTGGCAGTATTAAATCTAGCAGAGTAAGGCAGGGATTGTACTGTCTGATTAAATTTGACTTTCACATACCTTGTCCCATCTGCGATGTTTGTGCCAGGCCACATTCTTCTCTTGATTGGAGAGATTGCAGAGACTCCCCAGCCATGCAGCTTGTCAATTATTTCCTGGTCTGAGATGTACGCGGGCAGAGTGAGAAAAGAGACCACCAGTTCATCATTGTTTAGCTCTTTTGCCATAACTATGGTTGTGCCGATTTTGAATCCATCCAGCAATCTGCTTTTCCCAACAGTGTTTGTCATTGTTATTTCATATTTGGAAACGACAGCCAGGTATGCCAGTAAAAAAGGTCGAGTGTTTCCTCTCCAATGTGTGCTGGAGGTTGAAGTTGAACATAGCACAGCATTAACGAGCAACTGAGTCAAGGCATTGGCCTCTGGGATTATTCATTTCCAGCACCATCAGCCAAAGAGCTGTGTCTGGCAAGAGCCACCCGGTGTTTGGCGAGTACACCTCATACTTACCTGGCAGGGGAGATACCATGATCAAGAAGGCGGTTCACCCAGGGCGAGGCTCAGCCATTGCACTCCGGCTGTGTTGACCCCTGCAAATTCCCCAAACGTGGGAGTCTTGACTGCATAATTTTTGCTAGTGGGGTGCTGCGTCCGCGCTTTCCCCCGATGATGTCGTTGTAAGCAAAGGTCAGCCGCCCGAAGTTCAACGTTGTGTGCCCATCTCCAAACTTCTCACGTCCTTGCGGAGCAACATCCCCAGTCTTTCCAAGTTGCTGGGAACGTGATGGTTGTGGGTGTTGTCTTTTAGCTCAAAGCAAATGTCACGCTCCCTTTCCCAACTCTTTGTAGAAGAACTCGATTGTTGGAGATGGATCCATGGCCATCATGCCAAGGGTTAATACTTTGGCGCTTGCTCTGTTCACTCCGTGCAGTGACCTGATGTTGAAGTGATGCCAGGAGCAACTCACCATTTCAGAAGCCCGGATGAGGTGGGAAATGGCCCGGCAGTTTGTACTGCTCAGTGTGACACGGAGCTGCTTTGCTCATGCACTCACGTCTACCACTAAATGTTGGAGGTGTGCCAGTGAGCGAGGAATGTGCCACAGCCTCAGCGACTGATAGAAAACTGCAGCGCACAACCGACAGTAGGAAAGCGCTTCCAAACATGCAGTCAAATCTGGGCGGTTTATTGGCCGACTAAGCAAAAACGTTGAAGGAAGGCCGTCCCAAGGTGGCCGGCCGGCCGGCCGACCGAGACTGTGGTGACTCCGGCGGATAGACTCCTCGGCTGCTCTCCAGGACAGGGGCTACGTTGACTCTGGTTTCTCTTCAAAATGCACAAGTCTTTCGCCTTTTACTAAAGACTTCCGTGGAGAGGGACGTTCAAGAGTTTAAGTTATTTTTGGTGGGCTTTGCTGTAAGGCTGCGCCCTTTGAGTGTGTCAAATGTCAAGCAGCTGTCTGTCAAGGCTCAGAGGTGCACTTAGGTCAACCTTGGGGCGGAGGTGATCAGCAGCAGCAGCCTTTGTTATGCGCCCTTAAAAACATGGCACCACAACAACTGACTTGTGTGCCAAGATCTTGGGTTGGCCCCAGACACCTGTGGGCCATCGCTTCTCGGCCTTTTGGCTAAGATCAAGTGTAGTATCTGTTCTTATCAGTTTAATATCTGATATGTCCTCTATATGGGGATTAAATATTAAATGCATTTTTGAGCAGTGGGAGGTGAAAACTGGGGCTTGCTCTCTTCACTCCTTGCATTGACCTGGTATTGCAGTGCCA
>NW_025322364.1:0-16376 GCF_019176455.1 Solea senegalensis
GAAACGACAGCCAGGTATGCCAGTAAAAAAGGTCGAGTGTTTCCTCTCCAATGTGTGCTGGAGGTTGAAGTTCAACATAGCACAGCATTAACGAGCAACTGAGTCAAGGCATTGGCCTCTGGGATTATTCATTTCCAGCACCATCAGCCAAAGAGCTGTGTCTGGCAAGAGCCACCCGGTGTTTGGCGAGTACACCTCATACTTACCTGGCAGGGGAGATACCATGATCAAGAAGGCTGTTCACCCAGGGCGAGGCTCAGCCATTGCACTCCGGCTGTGTTGACCCCTGCAAATTCCCCAAACGTGGGAGTCTTGACTGCATAATTTTTGCTAGTGGGGTGCTGCGTCCGCGCTTTCCCCCGATGATGTCGTTGTAAGCAAAGGTCCGCCGCCCGAAGTTCAACGTTGTGTGCCCATCTCCACACTTCTCACGTCCTTGCGGAGCAACATCCCCAGTCTTTCCAAGTTGCTGGGAACGTGATGGTTGTGGGTGTTGTCTTCAGCTCAAAGCAAATGTCACGCTCCCTTTCCCAACTCTTTGTAGAAGCACTCGATTGTTGGAGATGGATCCATGGCCATCATGCCAAGGGTTAATACTTTGGCGCTTGCTCTGTTCACTCCGTGCAGTGACCTGATGTTGAAGTGATGCCAGGAGCAACTCACCATTTCAGAAGCCCGGATGAGGTGGGAAATGGCTCGGCAGTTTGTACTGCTCAGTGTGACACGGAGCTGCTTTGCTCATGCACTCACGTCTACCACTAAATGTTGGAGGTGTGCCAGTGAGCGAGGACTGTGCCACAGCCTCAGCGACTGATAGAAAACTGCAGCGCACAACCGACAGTAGGAAAGCGCTTCCAAACATGCAGTCAAATCTGGGCGGCTTATTGGCCGACTAAGCAAAAACGTTGAAGGAAGGCCGTCCCAAGGGGGCCGGCCGGCCGGCCGACCGAGACTGTGGTGACTCCGGCGGATAGACTCCTCGGCTGCTCTCCAGGACAGGGGCTACGTTGACTCTGGTTTCTCTTCAAAATGCACAAGTCTTTCGCCTTTTACTAAAGACTTCCGTGGAGAGGGACGCTCAAGAGTTTAAGTTATTTTTGGTGGGCTTTGCTGTAAGGCTGCGCCCTTTGAGTGTGTCAAATGTCAAGCAGCTGTCTGTCAAGGCTCAGAGGTGCACTTAGGTCAACCTTGGGGCGGAGGTGATCATCAGCAGCAGCCTTTGTTATGCGCCCTTAAAAACATGGCACCACAACAACTGACTTGTGTGCCAAGATCTTGGGTTGGCCCCAGACACCTGTGGGCCATCGCTTCTCGGCCTTTTGGCTAAGATCAAGTGTATTATCTGTTCTTATCAGTTTAATATCTGATATGTCCTCTATATGGGGATTAAATATTAAATGCATTTTTGAGCAGTGGGAGGTGAAAACTGGGGGTTGCTCTCTTCACTCCTTGCATTGACCTGGTATTGCAGTGCCACCAGGAACGGTGCACCATTCTCTTTTTTCTGTGAAAAGCAAAGCGAAGCTGAAACCAGAAAGACATCAACCCGCGCCTGTGCGTCAATTTAATTGCGAGCCCATGTTTCTTGTAAGGAAGCAGCAGCAGCAGCGTAAAAGCTTACAGCACCTGGTATTCCCAGGCGGTCTCCCATCCAAGTACTAACCCGGCCCGACCCCGCTTAGCTTCCGAGATCAGACGAGATCGGGCGTGCTCAGGGTGGTGTGGCCGTAAGCCGAGGGGCTGGCGACAGAGAGTGCCTTTATGGACTAGGCAAGGCCTCTGCTCGTGGAGGGGCATGTTTCTTGTAAGGAAGCAGCAGTGTAAAAGCGTGCAGCGGTGTAAAAGCTTACAGCACCTGGTATTCCCAGGCGGTCTCCCATCCAAGTACTAACCAGGCCCGACCCTGCTTGGCTTCCCAGATCAGACGAGATCGGGCGTGCTCAGGGTGGTATGGCCGTAAGCCGGGGGGTTGGGGACACAGACTGCTTTTATGGACTGGGCAAGGCCCCCTGCGCGTGGCGGGGCTCAAAAGTCAGCCTTTCGACACACTGCACTTCAGCCTTTATCTCCACCACATGCTACACTCTAGTCCAGTATCGGGAAGCGACACCGAGATGGGCAAGCGGCTGTTGGTGCCGTCATGTCCAGTTGTTGCTGAGTCTATAGGAAACGCCAGCCAGGTATGCCAGTAAAAAAGGTCGAGTGTTTCCTCTCCAATGTGTGCTGGAGGTTGAAGTTGAACATAGCACAGCATTAACGAGCAACTGAGTCAAGGCATTGGCCTCTGGGATTATTCATTTCCAGCACCATCAGCCAAAGAGCTGTGTCTGGCAAGAGCCACCCGGTGTTTGGCGAGTACACCTCATACTTACCTGGCAGGGGAGATACCATGATCAAGCAGGCGGTTCACCCAGGGCGAGGCTCAGCCATTGCACTCCGGCTGTGTTGACCCCTGCAAATTCCCCAAACGTGGGAGTCTTGACTGCATAATTTTTGCTAGTGGGGTGCTGCGTCCGCGCTTTCCCCCGATGATGTCGTTGTAAGCAAAGGTCAGCCGCCCGAAGTTCAACGTTGTGTGCCCATCTCCAAACTTCTCACGTCCTTGCGGAGCAACATCCCCAGTCTTTCCAAGTTGCTGGGAACGTGATGGTTGTGGGTGTTGTCTTTTAGCTCAAAGCAAATGTCACGCCCCCTTTCCCAACTCTTTGTAGAAGAACTCGATTGTTGGAGATGGATCCATGGCCATCATGCCAAGGGTTAATACTTTGGCGCTTGCTCTGTTCACTCCGTGCAGTGACCTGATGTTGAAGTGATGCCAGGAGCAACTCACCATTTCAGAAGCCCGGATGAGGTGGGAAATGGCCCGGCAGTTTGTACTGCTCAGTGTGACACGGAGCTGCTTTGCTCATGCACTCACGTCTACCACTAAATGTTGGAGGTGTGCCAGTGAGCGAGGAATGTGCCACAGCCTCAGCGACTGATAGAAAACTGCAGCGCACAACCGACAGTAGGAAAGCGCTTCCAAACATGCAGTCAAATCTGGGCGGTTTATTGGCCGACTAAGCAAAAACGTTGAAGGAAGGCCGTCCCAAGGTGGCCGGCCGGCCGGCCGACCGAGACTGTGGTGACTCCGGCGGATAGACTCCTCGGCTGCTCTCCAGGACAGGGGCTACGTTGACTCTGGTTTCTCTTCAAAATGCACAAGTCTTTCGCCTTTTACTAAAGACTTCCGTGGAGAGGGACGTTCAAGAGTTTAAGTTATTTTTGGGTGGCTTTGCTGTAAGGCTGCGCCCTTTGAGTGTGTCAAATGTCAAGCAGCTGTCTGTCAAGGCTCAGAGGTGCACTTAGGTCAACCTTGGGGCGGAGGTGATCAGCAGCAGCAGCCTTTGTTATGCGCCCTTAAAAACATGGCACCACAACAACTGACTTGTGTGCCAAGATCTTGGGTTGGCCCCAGACACCTGTGGGCCATCGCTTCTCGGCCTTTTGGCTAAGATCAAGTGTAGTATCTGTTCTTATCAGTTTAATATCTGATATGTCCTCTATAAGGGGATTAAATATTAAATGCATTTTTGAGCAGTGGGAGGTGAAAACTGGGGCTTGCTCTCTTCACTCCTTGCATTGACCTGGTATTGCAGTGCCACCAGGAACGGTGCACCATTCTCTTTTTTCTGTGAAAAGCAAAGCGAAGCTGAAACCAGAAAGACATCAACCCGTGCCTGTGCGTCAATTTAATTGCGAGCCCATGTTTCTTGTAAGGAAGCAGCAGCAGCAGGCGTAAAAGCTTACAGCACCTGGTATTCCCAGGCGGTCTCCCATCCAAGTACTAACCCGGCCCGACCCTGCTTAGCTTCCGAGATCAGACGAGATCGGGCGTGCTCAGGGTGGTATGGCCGTAAGCCGAGGGGCTGGCGACAGAGAGTGCCTTTATGGACTAGGCAAGGCCCCTGCTCGTGGAGGGGCATGTTTCTTGTAAGGAAGCAGCAGTGTAAAAGCGTGCAGCGGTGTAAAAGCTTACAGCACCTGGTATTCCCAGGCGGTCTCCCATCCAAGTACTAACCAGGCCCGACCCTGCTTGGCTTCCGAGATCAGACGAGATCGGGCGTGCTTTTTTTTTTTGTTTTTTATTATCAAAAATACTTTCATTAACAAAAATGAACACACTTATTCACAAGAAACCACAAAACACGTTTAAACCATGATTCAATGATGAAACAAAAGACATATTCAAGGAGAATCAAAATGTTGACGAAGCAATAACAAAGAAAGAAAAAAAACATAAATAGATAAAACCCTAGCCAATGGGACATTATACTCAATAAGATTTAAAGAAACAGGGTTTACAGCAAAAACATCAACGATATCCTTGAGAGATGAAAACGTGGCAATGTACTCCCCAGAACATTTAGAAATGAAACATCAGTTCTTCCCTCTGATCGAGGTCGTATAAGGAGTTGTTGGTGAGAAAAGTTTCCTGGAATGTTGCCTTGTAGGCATCCTTGAGCAGTCTGAGATGACTTTTGACCATGCTTGTGAAGAAGAGCCATCTGTTTATTTGTACATCCTCATAGAGTGCGTAGTTCCTGGCAATGAAGATGGTGTGTCGGGCTATGGATAGTAGAATGTTAATCAGGGTTGTGTTTATACCTTCTTTCTTGTGTGAGTATCCAAAGAGCCAAGTCCATTCCCAGTCTGTAATGTCTTTGCTGCTGAGCTTGCAGTGGTCGGTGAGGAGGTTCTTGACCCGGGTGATGAAGACCTCGCAGATGGGACAGGTGAGAAAGATGTGTTCAAGTGTTTCGTCATTTTTATTACAGACAGTACAAACCCTCTCATAGATAGCACTGTTCATTTGGTGCAGGATGATACCCGAGAAAATTCGTCTATGTCTGATTTTGAAATCGGTGTTGTTGGCGAAGGGATGAGCATAGGGGCTATTTATGTTTTTCCACATGGTGGAAACATTAATCGACGGGAAGTGTTCTTTCCAATGAGTTTCAGATGTCGGTTTTTGTACTATGTTTGCCAGCAAGGTGTTGTACCAATACTTGGAGGTTAGTTGATTAATGCTTTTCGCATCAGGCTGAGCACTTTGACGAAAATCAAGGGTATCATTCTGCCTACTACCACTGGTCTTGTAAAAAGCCTGTTTTAGATGGTCAGCAATCCCAGTTTCAATTTTCTGACATGTGAATTCAGCAAACCGTTTGCAATAAATGTTTTTGGCTCTGAGCCGATTCAAGATTTCTTCCACTACTATTTCGCCTTGATTGTTTGTGAAGTCTCCCAATGTGTATAAACCTGCTTGCGGCATTGACCCGCCCGAGATGGGCCTGCCCAGATATGTGATGTCTGGGTTGTGGAAAACGGGGAGCTGCAGCAGCTGGTGTTTGTTTTGTACTATAGTTACCAGGTGGGGTCTGGCCAACTCCCATGCCTCAAAGATCTCTTGTGTGAACTGTGAGATGTGTGTAGCTTGTGATTTTAGTGGGATCTGACAGAGATTGTAAATGCCACTGTTTCCACATGTTTTAATGGTGTCAAGCAGTTGATGTTTCCAAAAAAGGTCAGTTTTATCGTCCAACAGCTTTTTGATGATTTTGATTCTGAATGAGTGTTTTTTTGTGTTTATGTCTATTAGCCTAAGCCCACCGTTTGTGTATGTATCAATTGTTGTTCTGTGTTTTATCATGTTGCGGCGGCTTCCCCACAGAAAAGTGGATATCATTTGATTTATTTCTGCATGAGTTTGTTTTGGGAGATCATAGACTTGTAGCACATGATTCACTTTGGAGAGTATCAGGGAGTTGAGCATGACCACCTTACCCTTCAGGGTCAGCTTCCGCATTTTCCACAACCCCAAGGTGTTGTTCATTTTATTTAGCACCTCTTTCCAGGTGTTATCTCTGGCGGCCTTTTGATCCTGGCCAATATGCACTCCTAAGACCCTTACACTGGCCTTTTCCTCTATGAACGCCTGTCTGCCTGGTGACCTTGCCCCATTGCCACAGTACATTATAGTTGATTTGTTTTCATTGATTTTGGCACCGGAGGCTGAGCAGTAGATATGTACAAGATTCAAAGCTAGTTGTAGACTTTTTCCATCTTTGACCATGATATTTGTGTCATCGGCATAGGCAATCATTTTGCAGGAAGTGCCATTATCTGCCAGTATGCCCTGAATGTTAATGTTCTGATTTATTAATAGAGCTAGGGGCTCGGCCACCAGGCTGTAGAGCAGAGAGGAGAGGGGACATCCCTGTCTAATTGATCTTTGGATTGCTATTTTTGGGGTTTGGAGACCATTCACTTTTATGCGACTGTGTGCATTGTTGTAAAGAGATTGAATTCTTTTAATGAAATTGTGACCAAAACCGAATTGTTTTAAAACAGCCCATAAAAAGTTGTGTTCAACTCGATCGAACGCCTTTTCAAAATCTACTCCTAGATAGATGCCACCAGTTTGTGACATCTGATAGATGGTTTCTTTTATGGATAAAATGGAATCTGAAATATCTCGTCCGGGAATGCTATATGCCTGTGACTGATGTACTATGTTTGGGATAATTTCTTTGAGTCTGTTTGCTAGAACCTTTGCGAAAATTTTGTAATCAGTATTCAGAAGGCTTATGGGTCTGTAGTTGTTAATGATCGTTCTGTCTCCTCGGTTTTTGTATGCCAAAGTAATTAAACCAAGTGTAAGGGTCTCAGGAGCTTCACCTTTCTTCTCAACTTCCTCAAAAATTCGAAATAAAATTGGTGTTAAACTTTCTTTGAAAAATAGATAAAATTCAGTTGTTAAACCATCTACGCCTGGACTCTTGTTTTTTTGTAAGCCCTTGATGGCTGCTTCAATCTCTGCCATGCTGATAAGCTGATCACACCATATTCTGTCCTCCGTTGAGATTTGGTTCTGAATGACCTTCACCACACTTGTAATTGTATTTTGATTTATATTTTGATTTGTATATAGCTGCTGGAAGAAATCTTGTATTCTGGATATTATTTCATCAGTTTGTATAATTATGTTGCCCTTGCTGTCTTTCAGTTCTTTTATGAATGCTTTATTTTGTTTTTGCTTTTCTAAGCCGAGGAAAAAAGCTGAACATTTTTCCCCCTCCACAAAATTTTGCACTCTGCTTCTAATTATTGCCCCCATGCATTCCTTCTTTTTGGAGAGCGCTAACTTGTCTCTCAAATAAATATAATTTGTCAGATCTCCGTTAGGTTCATTGGCTATCTTTTGGAGTTCGTGTTCTAATTTTACTCTTAGCTCTTTTTCATTTTTTTTCTCCAGCCAGCTCTTATGTTTACTATAATTTATACATACTCTTTTGATTCGTTCTTTCACTCTTTCCCACCAATTAAATATGTCTTCGACCCACTCCATTTCATTTGCCACATTGTGAAGAAGACGGTTAACTTTGTCAATGAACTGTTGATCTTTTAGTAAGCTATTGTTAAAACACCATACCCCACCATTTGTTTGTGCTACTGATGGAAATAATGACAATTTTATGAGGGAGTGATCACTCCATGTGTTGAGGACATATTCTATTGAGTTCACATTGTGTACAATGGAGCTTGCCACTAAGGCATAATCAATACGGGATTGTTTGAGAGTATTTTGTACCACCTGATGTCTGGAGAACTGAGTTTTATTTGGATGCATAATTCGCCATAAGTCAACCAGGTCGTATTCTTTTATGATTTCGAATAAGGATCGCCTGCTCACATCATCTTTAAAGAGATTGTTGCTAGATATGTCAAATTTGGTGAGGGGAACATTGAAGTCTCCAGTGATGATGGAGTTGTTGTTTACCCACTTATTTAGCTCTTTGAAAAACACTTTTCTTTCACCCTCAGTGTTAGGAGCATATATATTGATAATTCTAATATAAACATTTTTTTTCCATGAATCAACTATCAATAATCTACCTCGTGAGCATTTATATATTTCTATTACCTTATCAAAGACATTGTTTTTAATCAGCGTTGCCACCCCACACATTGCTCGATCTGCATTTGCGAAATATACATTCCCTTCCCATAACCCTCCTATCATGCTCACAGGAGATGAGGACCATTTTGTTTCTTGTAGCAGCAAGATGTCACATTTGGTAGTATTGATGACTTTGTGTAGTTTTTCTCTGCTGCAGAGCCCACGGGCATTCAGTGAGAGAAGCAGGGCCATGAGAAGGGTGAGCTGTATTATTGTGGCATTAAACATCACACTCATTTTTTTCTATTTTGCTTTTTCTTATTTGTTTTACCGGACTTGTCTGTATTTTGTCGTTTTCTTGCCAGGGACACTACCGAGAGGTCCATCTCCGAATCAGAGTCAGCACTTGGTGAGGGAGAAACTGTTGGCTCTTTTTCAGAGTGGGGAGGACTGAGTGGCGCAGATTCTGCGGTTGGGGTGCTTCTCGTGCCTCTGGCTTGGAGCTTTTCAGCTCCAGCCACTTTTTTTTCATTGTCTGGTTGAGCCTCGTCATTCTGCGCTTCCGGAAGGCTTTCTCCAGAGGTTTCCACATTAGTGGTTATTTTTTCCGCTCGGGGCGGCTGGGCAGGGGGCCCTTTCTCTACACCACACTCTGTGCGTACCTCCGCAGGCGCTATCTCTGCCTCCTCCTCTCCTGCACTGTCCTCAGTGCTTCCCTCTGTCTGCTCCCTCTCCAACTCTGACTCTGCTATGCTCTCCGGTTCACTTTCATTGCAAATGCAATTTTCCATGTTGTTGTGGCACAGCTCACACCTTTTCACAGCTTTATGGCACTCTCTTGCATAGTGCCCCTGGACTCCACATTTATGGCAACAAAACTCAGGACACTCTCTAAGAATGTGTCCAGGCTGTAGGCACATTCGACACACTTTCACTTGCCGATCATGTAACACTCTGAAGTATTCGGGACCAGTGGCAGTATTAAATCTAGCAGAGTAAGGCAGGGATTGTACTGTCTGATTAAATTTGACTTTCACATACCTTGTCCCATCTGCGATGTTTGTGCCAGGCCACATTCTTCTCTTGATTGGAGAGATTGCAGAGACTCCCCAGCCATGCAGCTTGTCAATTATTTCCTGGTCTGAGATGTACGCGGGCAGAGTGAGAAAAGAGACCACCAGTTCATCATTGTTTAGCTCTTTTGCCATAACTATGGTTGTGCCGATTTTGAATCCATCCAGCAATCTGCTTTTCCCAACAGTGTTTGTCATTGTTATTTCATATTTCGAAACGACAGCCAGGTATGCCAGTAAAAAAGGTCGAGTGTTTCCTCTCCAATGTGTGCTGGAGGTTGAAGTTGAACATAGCACAGCATTAACGAGCAACTGAGTCAAGGCATTGGCCTCTGGGATTATTCATTTCCAGCACCATCAGCCAAAGAGCTGTGTCTGGCAAGAGCCACCCGGTGTTTGGCGAGTACACCTCATACTTACCTGGCAGGGGAGATACCATGATCAAGAAGGCGGTTCACCCAGGGCGAGGCTCAGCCATTGCACTCCGGCTGTGTTGACCCCTGCAAATTCCCCAAACGTGGGAGTCTTGACTGCATAATTTTTGCTAGTGGGGTGCTGCGTCCGCGCTTTCCCCCGATGATGTCGTTGTAAGCAAAGGTCAGCCGCCCGAAGTTCAACGTTGTGTGCCCATCTCCAAACTTCTCACGTCCTTGCGGAGCAACATCCCCAGTCTTTCCAAGTTGCTGGGAACGTGATGGTTGTGGGTGTTGTCTTTTAGCTCAAAGCAAATGTCACGCTCCCTTTCCCAACTCTTTGTAGAAGAACTCGATTGTTGGAGATGGATCCATGGCCATCATGCCAAGGGTTAATACTTTGGCGCTTGCTCTGTTCACTCCGTGCAGTGACCTGATGTTGAAGTGATGCCAGGAGCAACTCACCATTTCAGAAGCCCGGATGAGGTGGGAAATGGCCCGGCAGTTTGTACTGCTCAGTGTGACACGGAGCTGCTTTGCTCATGCACTCACGTCTACCACTAAATGTTGGAGGTGTGCCAGTGAGCGAGGAATGTGCCACAGCCTCAGCGACTGATAGAAAACTGCAGCGCACAACCGACAGTAGGAAAGCGCTTCCAAACATGCAGTCAAATCTGGGCGGTTTATTGGCCGACTAAGCAAAAACGTTGAAGGAAGGCCGTCCCAAGGTGGCCGGCCGGCCGGCCGACCGAGACTGTGGTGACTCCGGCGGATAGACTCCTCGGCTGCTCTCCAGGACAGGGGCTACGTTGACTCTGGTTTCTCTTCAAAATGCACAAGTCTTTCGCCTTTTACTAAAGACTTCCGTGGAGAGGGACGTTCAAGAGTTTAAGTTATTTTTGGTGGGCTTTGCTGTAAGGCTGCGCCCTTTGAGTGTGTCAAATGTCAAGCAGCTGTCTGTCAAGGCTCAGAGGTGCACTTAGGTCAACCTTGGGGCGGAGGTGATCAGCAGCAGCAGCCTTTGTTATGCGCCCTTAAAAACATGGCACCACAACAACTGACTTGTGTGCCAAGATCTTGGGTTGGCCCCAGACACCTGTGGGCCATCGCTTCTCGGCCTTTTGGCTAAGATCAAGTGTAGTATCTGTTCTTATCAGTTTAATATCTGATATGTCCTCTATATGGGGATTAAATATTAAATGCATTTTTGAGCAGTGGGAGGTGAAAACTGGGGCTTGCTCTCTTCACTCCTTGCATTGACCTGGTATTGCAGTGCCACCAGGAACGGTGCACCTGTGAAAGAAATTTGGAGTCATCAGTGTTCAGTGAATCAAATCTTTACTTCATGCATAAAGGAGAGACCCTGTCACCAAGAAGGTCTAAATGTTCTCTCCCGTTTCTCAAGAAGGCTCTACCATTTATACAGAAACATCAAAGTAAAACAAACACAGACACAAGAAATAACGTTTATGACCCCATTAGATGTTACCTAATGTTTACGACGACTAACAGATACCATTATGTGGAACCCTTACGTTGACCCTTCATTATCATACACTTTCCCCAGCCTCCATTCACAGCTTGACTGTTTGTAGATAGTTATCTTAACCACTACAGGAAACAGAGGAAAGACTGGTTATTTCCCACATTTCCTCCCTTTTGACACAGAGTGTCAACATATTTTTTGGGAAATCACATGGTCTCGTTAACTAACTTTTTCTACGACTACCCACTGCAAACATATTTGTATGAGTTTAACTATTCACTCTCAGAATATCACAAGAGAAGAAATAAAACACACCAAAAAAAAAACAAGAACAAAAAGCAAACCAAAAAAATTCTATTCACATTATTTCTCCATCTGAATCACTCTCACTATACGGGTTACCTGGGGCCCATTCTGAAATGTGACACACATTTGATTCACAATCCTTACTTTGTTCACAAGGTACTTTCACATACAATGGTGTTCTGTCACCTCCAAGTACTCCCCCTATCCACCTATACACAAACGCTCGCATACAAGTGAGTGCACAAGTACAACAACAAAAAGTTATACCAAACACAATTAGCACAGGGATACACACATGAACAATCATTGCACCCCAGGGACCAAATTGTTCGTTTAACCATCTATTGAAACTAAAACCTGCTGATTCAGAGGGACCAAATGACGGATCTTCTCCAGTGCTGTAATCACACTAGTAATGTTATCTGAGTTATCAGGGATTACTGTAACACATGAGTCACCTGTTAAATTTAAAGTCAGACAAAGACCTCCAGTTTTTGCCAAAATATAATCAAGAGCCATTTCGTGCATTAACAGAGTTAACCTATGGGATTTGTCATTTGCCGCTAAATATTGGAAGCCTTTTATAGTTTCATTAGCAAAACCAGACATTGAATATGTAATGTTGTCAATATGGTCAGCCAGAAATGTAACACCATACCAAGGCAATAATCCGATACCCCATTTTTCTCCCAATGAAATACGCCAATGATATGATGAGAGGGTGGAAAACTGTGCCATCTCTCGTTTATGGACGTGCATAGGGTTTGAATTTTGATTCAGAGTTATTGGGAGTATTGCTAAATTAGCAATAGTTAAGTTAACAAAATAACAACACCCAGACCATTTTGGTGGTAAAAACAAGAATGCCTCATTACCACAAAGCCAATAAAAATTTCCAATAGGAGGTATACCTTTATGTGCAGGAGCATGAAGATATTTATTGACTAGCACAGTTTCTTTATTTCTAAATGTTATTTTAATGGGACCGAACTTAACTCGATTAGTGTTTAAACTAATAACAGGGTTTGAACAATGTGAGATTCCCATGAACTGACCTGTGCCGTTTGAACATAAACAAACAGAATGTGAGAGATTTGTGCTCTTGTTAGGAATCTCAGTTGGTTCAGCATAAGTGGAATTTGAAGGGAAAGATTGTGGAACCATGTTCTCACAAAACCAATCTACACAAGATAAATACATATTTGCCTGATAAGTCGTATGACTATAGACTTTCTTTCTCGCCGTATACCATGCATGGTGAGAAGCCTTACACGATTTCCGACTTGTAGTGTCCATGTGGGGACAATCAGCGTAATATTGCACTAAACTAATTACAGGATCTAAACAAGGACAATGTCTCACCTCCAGCTGGAACAAGGAATGCCAGTTAGCTGGAGGACTCTGAACAATTAGTACAGTAGTGTTTGAGCCGTACACCTTGTTTTTCATCCATCCAATGTAAGAATACCAACTATTTTTTTGGTTAGAATTATCAAGCAATTCATTTGCGTTGAAATTCCACGGTTTCCAATCAGTGTGTTCAAAAAGTTGTCTTTTCTTCCTGACTAATTCTTCTGTGACAGTAACTGTTTTGTCCATGTCTTCTGGGATCTCTTGATCCTGCATGGGTGACACACCCACGCCACCTTTGCCCTCAGTGTCTTTGTACTCCCTCGATGTTTTCAGTCTTTCTTCATTCCTCGGTGGAAGAATAGGTGTCAAAGTATCAATGTGAATGATGTCAGTTTGACTGGTGAATGTGAGTGAATCAGTAGTATGTATGGTTGTTGATGTTATATGCTGACTTTTGAAGTCCATTTGTCGCAGGCTGTCATTTTTCTGATGTCCAGGCCATTGGACTGACACGCCTGTGGTGATGATCCCAATGAAGAAAACTGCTAGCAAGGTTTTGCAGCATTTTCCTTGATTAATTTCCCGTTGTTGTTGTTCCGTTGGATAAGACATTCCCAGGAAAGGGTTTACAATGGGTCGCATGGATCCAGGTATCCCTCTCAGCTATCCGGACGGCAGTTGGAGTTGTCAGCAGCACTTGGAATGGTCCTGACCACCGGGGTTGATGCCAATGCTTCCGTCTGAGGTCCTTAACCACTATCCAGTCTCCGGGCCGTATGTGGTGTAGTTCGGCTACTGCAGGGTCAGGAAGGGCTGCTTTCACCTTAGGGAAGATAAACTTGAGAACATGGTTAAGTGCACAACAATATCTTAACATGTCATCATCCATCCCTAACAGAGTTAGTCTGTTTTGAGGATAAGGAGTATTCGTCATTCGCATAGGACGCCCAGTAAGAATCTCATAAGGAGATAATCCAGTCGTTTTATGTGGGCGTCCTCTCATAAACATGAGAGCGAGGGGTAGAATGTCAACCCATGGCAACTTTGTTTCAGCCATTAATTTTGTTAATTTTATCTTCAGGGTCTGATTAGCTCTTTCTACCGCACCTCCACTAGCTGGATGATACGCACAGTGTGTTTTTAGATTGATCTGAAGGCTTTCTGCTAGACTTTGAATGACACTATTCACAAAATGAGAACCATTGTCACTAGTCAATTTGGACGGCAAACCCCAACGTGGTATTATTTCCTTCAAGAGTGATTTTGCCACTGAAACGGCTGTTGCATGCCTACATGGGAAACATTCAATCCATTTTGAAAACATGTCAACAATTACAAGGCAGTACTTGTACCCCTTGCATGGAGTGAGCTCAATAAAGTCCATCATCAAATGTTCGAAAGGACCTTCAGGTTTCGGATGTGCAGATAGAGACATTTGCACACCTCTGCCAACATTATTAGTGGCACAAATTACACATTTTTTACAAAAGTCTTCAGCAAATGCTGAAAACCCTGGCGCATACCATAGTTTATTTACAATATCTAACATCCCTCCTTTTGACGCATGGTCAGGACCATGGGTCAACTTAGCTAGAAAAGGGAATATAGATTTCGGAAGGACTGGAAGACCGTTTATGTCTACCCAGACTTCAGATGGGAGTTTTGTGCACCCTTTTTTCTTCCAGAATGCTTTCTCCCCAGCATCAGCTCCTGTTTGAAGCAAAGAGACATCATTGAGGGAAAAAAGATCATCCTGGACAGTTAGGGGCATTTGCAAAATTGGGGAGGCAGGACAAAGAGCAGCTCTCTTAGCAGCTGCATCGGCTACTGCATTTCCCTGTGACACTGGGTCGTTAGAACCAGTGTGGGCTCTGCATTTGCATACTGCTACAGAGACAGGCAGGAGTAATGCAGACAAAAGGTTGAGGATGAGTGGTCTGTGAGCAATCGGTTTTCCTGTGGATGTAAAGAAACCACGGTTTTTCCACAAAGTGTGGAAGTTATGGCATACATTGAAAGCATATTGTGAATCCGTGTATACTGTAATATTCTGTTCCGCTCCTAGGATGAAAGCACGGGTTAATGCAAATAACTCTGCTGCCTGAGCAGACAGGTTATTTGGCAGTCTGGCACTTTCAACTATAACTTGTTCAGTACATACAGCAAAGGAAACACAAGAGGAACCATCAGCTGGATTCCTCATGGCACAACCATCTACAAAGAAAACAGAATCAGCGTTAGACAGTGGTGTATCAAACAATGCATCCCGTGGTTTTGACACAATGTCAACAACCTCCAAACAAGGATGTGGTTCTCCATCTTCAGCTGTAGGAAGCAGAGTTGCGGGGTTAAGAACAGTACATCTTTTCATAGTAACATGCGACATAGTTAGTAAAACATTCTGCCAATGCAATAGTCGTGCTGGAGTTAAATGAGCCATTTTAGCCTGCAGGATTAAAGAATGGACAGCATGCGGGACATGCACAATCAAGGGACACATAGCCACAATATCTGCTGTGGCTAAAACTGCTTCTGTAGCAGCCGCTACAGCCCTTAAACATGTTACCATTGCTCTTTCTGTAGTAGAGAGACGCTTTGAATAGTACCCAATAGGTCTTTGTTTGTCACCATGGGACTGAGTGAGGACTGCTGACATAAATCCATTGCATTCCGAAACAAAAAGATTAAAAGGTTTTGTCGGGTCTGGAAGTCCTAAACAAGGTGAGCTAGATAGTGCTTGTTTTAAGTCAGTGAAAGCTGTCTCTGCCTCAGTAGTCCAAGTCAACAAGTCAGTCATGGCCAAATGTTTTCCCCCATGTGTGATGTCATACATGGGTTGGGAGATCTCCGCAAAATTCCTAATCCATGGACGACAATAACCTGATAAGCCCAAAAAGGACATCATTTGTTTTTTTGTAAGTGGTTTTGGAACTTCCAATATTGCTTGAATGCGGTCAGGACCCAATTTACGACCTTCCGGAGTGATTATATGGCCAAGATACCGCACTGATTTTGAGACAAGCTGCAGCTTGTCTTTTGACACCTTATGACCATTTTCTGCCAGAAAACAAAGTAGAGACACTGTATCTTTTTTACAATCCTCCCTTGTGGGTGAACATACAAGTAGGTCGTCGACGTACTGTACAAGTGTACTCCCACATGATGGTTGCCAATGTGACAGGTTTTCTGCTACAGTCATTGCGAACAAAGTGGGACTGGAGGAGAAACCCTGTGGCATCCGCGTCCATGTGTACCTTTTACCATTAAAAGTAAAAGCAAACCAGAACTGTGAATCAGGGTGAACAGGGATACTGAAATACGCATTTGCTAAATCTATTACTGAAAACCAACAAGACTCTGATGGAACCTGTGACATTAGTGTTGTAACATTTGGCACAGTTGGGGCTGGGTGTTGCACAGCATCATTAATGGCTCTGAGATCCTGAACTGGTCTCCACCCCCCATTTGGTTTTTTGACAGGCAGAATGGGGGAGTTGCATGGTGAGTGAGGACATTCCACGATGGCACCTTGTTTTATTAGAGATTGAATGACAGGATCTATGCCTTCAACAGATTCTGGACTAAGTGGATATTGCCTTTTACAAGGTCTGAAAACAGATTTTGGCTGAACAGTAACAGGAATTGCACCTTTTATGTTTCCAAAATCAAATTTACTTTTAGCCCACAATTTGTCAGGTACTGTTGAAACCAATGCTTCCTCTTCAGTGGTTAAAGTCATAAGTGTAACTTCATTTGTATATGTGTGGATCTTTCGATCGACTGCTACTCTAATGTTCACAGGA